>NC_068430.1:13863461-13898461 GCF_023373465.1 Oncorhynchus keta | reverse complement strand
CCTGTGGGTTTTATTGTACAGGGTGGAATCCACAGGTTTATAGAAAACAGGTTTCCTTGGAACCACAGTGAGACATAACAGCACATATTCCCTACGTGCTGAGGTGGTATACTGTCTGTATTAGTGTTTCCCATCTGAAAACTGGGAACTAGATTTGGGTCTTTGAGTATTAAACTCAATGACTATGCCACAGCCATTTTCTCAGATCTGTGAACATAACACTCAACCCTCTCTCGGTGTTGCTCCCTTGGAATCTCCAATACATTCCAGGGCTCATCTAAATGAGACCTTTGTCTCGGTATGACTGGTAAAATAAATACATTGCAGTGTAATCCCTCTACACCCCCTTTCCTAGAGGCAGTATTGTAAGGATGGTGCAGAGCCATGTGGGCAGAGAGAGAGAGAGCTAGTTACACACCACACAGTTCCTCTCCAACACCTTGTTACTGTCACACTGTCTAACTGCCACTAGAAATACAGAACACATACTCATCACTATAGAACACATACCACACATACTCATCCCTATAGAATACATAACACACATACTCATCCCTATAGAACTCACATACTCATCCCTATAGAACTCACATACTCATCCCTATAGAACACACATACTCGTCCCTATAGAACACACATACTCGTCCCTATAGAACACACATGCTCATCCCTATAGAACACACATGCTCATCCCTATAGAACACACATGCTCATCCCTATAGAACACACATACTCATCCCTATAGAACACACATGCTCATCCCTATAGAACACACATACTCATCCCTATAGAACACACATACTCATCCCTATAGAACACACATGCTCATCCCTATAGAACACACATGCTCATCCCTATAGAACACACATACTCATCCCTATAGAACACAGAACACACATACTCATCCCTATAGAACACAGAACACACATACTCATCCCTATAGAACACACATACTCATCCCTTTAGAACACAGAACACACATACTCATCCCTATAGAACACACAGGCACACAACAGCTACAGTAGACACACCACACCAGACAGTAGTTTTCCTGAGGTTAGACACATGTACAGTATGTATGGTTGAAGAGGCAAAGAATTTAGCAGAGATGGTTGTAATATCTTCCCAGAGAATATCTACAGAATACAGCTTTGTGCTGCGAGTTCATAGTCACGGTCAGAAAGGAGACACAAGTAATGCAGATTGTCAGTGCAGCATCAGCTCAATAGCCTTGAACCTTGAAAGATTTCTATCCTACTATACTGTATACACTGAGTGGACAAAACATAAAAACAACTTCCTGATACACCCCCTTTTGCCCTCAGAACAGCCTCTGTTCGTCGGGCATGGACTCTACAAGGTGTCGGAAGCATTCCATAGGGATGCTGGCCTTTGTTGACTCCAATGCTTCCCACAGTTGTGTCAAGTTGGCTGGATGTCTTTTGGGTGGAAGTGAATTTAACAAGTGACATCAATAAGGAATCTGGATTCACCTGGTCAGTCTATGTCATGGAAAGAGCAGGTGTTCTTAATGTTTTGTACACTCAGTGTATAATAGCCATGTTTGTCTTTCTCACAGGGGAAGACACATTTTGCCAAACTGATATGGAAATCTTAATGAAAGATTCTGCTACACCCTTCTTGTTTTCAGTTGCATAACATACCCTGAATCTTTGAGACAATGTTGTAAAGTTACACCATGACCAGAATACTGTTTAAGACTCTGTGGAAGGCACCATGGTTCTTAATCTGTATGCTGAATATGCATGCATGCAACGATAAACATGCGTTTTTTGCTGTGTCACTGTAGAGGAATTACACCCAGTCATTGATGTGGTTTGTTAGTTCAGAATAGCGCGGCCCACCCACAACCACTGACCTACAACTCATTAGCTCTAATGGAGTCAGTCCATTTAATGAATTCTGTCTGGCATGACTGACAACCAGACCCTGATGACAAAGACAATCCACCATCTGCAGCTCGGGAAACAACCCCCCTCCCCCTCCCCCTTCCCTGAAAACGTTTGCTTCATTCATATGGTAAAAGTCACACAGTGCCTCTGGTAACCTGAGCCTGTCTGCCCAGCTCCCATTCAGAGCCGTCGGGAGTAGAGTGAGCTGTGGCCCCGATGTCTTTATCTGAGGGCCACCTCTGGGCTTTGAATGACGTGCTGCTCAGTGCGTTGCTGTGGGCATTCTTGCAGAACTGCTCACAGCAGAGCCTGACATACGTACACTCTTAGAAAAAAAGATAATATCTAGAACCTAAAAGTGTTCTTTGGCTGTCCCCATAGGAGAATCCTTTGAAGAACCCCTTTTGGTTCCAGTTAGAACCCCTTAAAAAGGGTTTTACCTCCTATGGGAACTCTTTTTCTAAGATTGTAGCAGGGCTGTTTGGGGACGAGCACGAAGAACCATATGGATACTGGGAATAGTCTTTACCCTGATGACCCAGAGTAAGTTTCACGTTTTAAAGTAAGTGAGCATAATATATTGAGGGTCAGTCAGTTCTAGTACCATATTTACAATGTGCAGGGATACTGGCTCGATGTAGATGTAGGTACTGTATTTATAGGGGTAAGGTGACTAGTATCAGGATATATGATAAACCAAGTAGCAGCAGCGTATATGATGATTGTATGTGAGTGGGTGTGTGTAGAGTCAGTATAAATGTGTGTGAGTGTCGGTGTGCGAGTGAGTGTGTAGGGCCCTGTGAGTGCGTGTGTAGGGCCCTGTGAGTGCGTGTGTAGGGCCCTGTGAGTGCGTGTGTAGGGCCCTGTGAGTGCGTGTGTAGGGCCCTGTGAGTGCGTGTGTAGGGCCCTGTGAGTGAGTGTGTAGGGCCCTGTGAGTGCGTGTGTAGGGCCCTGTGAGTGAGTGTGTAGGGCCCTGTGAGTGTGCACAGAGTGTAAAAATAAAATACAAGGGTAACTGAGATAGTCCGTGTCGCCATTCTGTTAGCTATTTACTGTAGTTATCATAGTTAGGGGCTCCAGAGTGGCACCGTGGTCTAAGGAACTGCATCTCAGTGCTAGAGGTGTCATTACAGACCCTGGTTCGATTCCAGGCTGTATCACAAATGGCCGTGATTGGGAGTCCCATGGGGTGGCGCACAATTGGCCCAGCATCATTCGGGTTTGGGTTTGGCCGGGGTAGGCCATCATTGTGAGGGGTAGGCCATCATTGTGAGGGGTAGGCCGTCATTGTGAGGGGTAGGCCATCATTGTGAGGGGTAGGCCATCATTGTGAGGGGTAGGCCGTCATTGTGAGGGGTAGGCCGTCATTGTGAGGGGTAGGCCATCATTGTGAGGGGTAGGCCATCATTGTGAGGGGTAGGCCGTCATTGTGAGGGGTAGGCTGTCATTGTGAGGGGTAGGCCATCATTGTGAGGGGTAGGCCGTCATTGTGAGGGGTAGGCCATCATTGTGAGGGGTAGGCCATCATTGTGAGGGGTAGGCTGTCATTGTGAGGGGTAGGCCATCATTTTGAGGGGTAGGCTGTCATTGTGAGGGGTAGGCCATCATTGTAAATAAGAATTTTTTCCTAACTGACTTGCCTAGTTAAATAAAGGTGAAATAGTTTCATGCTGTTTGAGACTGATGACTGTTCTCTTCTTTTATCAGATTTTTTCCCAAAGTGACTGACCAAGAGATACTGTATATTGCAATGCTTCATAAAGGTTTGGCAGATGCTCGACAAAATATGTTTTATCCTAATCAGTGAATCCGTCTGTGATAATGGTTTCAACATAACATTCCTGGGGTGTGATCATTCATTTCTGATTTCTCCCCTCCTAATATTCCCATTGGGGAAACTAGACTTTCCTGGAGAACTGAACCTACTGTAAAGTATGTTACACCCTGCTTGAAAGATGTCTGTCTCAGTGACAACAAAGCCAGTGTCAGACAAAATACACACACACACACAGGGCTGGCACTTGTCTTTTGGGGGCCCTAGGTGAGAATTGCACCCATTTTGCCGTGGGGTGAAGAGTTTTTAAAGTACATTTCCTGCAATTCTACACATTTTACCATGACCATATGCCACGTGAAGGATTGAGTGAGATTGACTAACTAAATCAATGCCCTGCGTGCCCGGTCGGTATTCGGCCATGATTACTACATGTTTAGATAGCTGGCAAGACTAATTTACCAATCACAAAAATTGTTAGGTGACATGGCTAATTGAGTGACTGACATAACAAGAGAAACTGCTAATTCACAACCAAATTTCAAACATGCATCTTGTGTATTCTATTATAACTCTCAACTAGCAGCCTGGGGCCCTAAGCGACCGCTTATGCCTGGAGCTGGCACTACACACACACACACACACGTCACACACACACACGTCACACACGCACGCACGCACGCACGCACGCACGCACGCACGCACACACACACACACACACACACACACACACACACACACACACACACACACACACACACACACACAAAACACCAGGTGACACTGTAGGAGGGGGGATTATGAATTGCTGTGAGAATGATCGCTGTAACCTCATCAGTCTTCACGGGTGGGTCAATTATTCCATTGGCCAATGCCAGTTAATTCAATAACTGTGTCAAGTGTTTTCTCACCACACTACCTGACCAGGAATGAAGCTGGGTCGTAGTGATACACTACAACTAGGATTCTAACAAAACTAGGCAAGTCAGTTAAGAACCATTTCTTATTTTCAATGACGGCCTGGGAACAGTGGGTTAACTGCCTTGTTCAGGGGCAGAACGACAGATTTGTACCTTGTCAGCTTGGGGATTCGAACTTGCAACCTTTCGGTTACAACGTTCTAACCACTAGGCTACCCTGCCGCCCCAGTAAATCTCAATTAGATGTCCGCTCCGAAGATGGTTTGGTGGGATGACACTGTGGTCTATTAGAACCTGAGATACATTTGCATGTCTTTAAGGCCCAGTGCAGTCAAAAACATGAGTTTCCTGTGTTTTTTATATACTATAAGTATGTGGACACCACTTCAAGTTAGTGGATTCGGCTATTTCAGTCACACCTGTTACTGACAGTTGTATACAATTCAGCACACAACCATCCAATCTAAAATATATATTGGCAATAGATTGGCCTTACCGAAGAGCTCAGTGACTTTAAACGTGGCACCGCCATAGGATGCCACCTTTCCAACAAGTTTGTCAAATATCTGCCCTGCTAGAGCTGCCCAGTCCACTGTAAGTGCTGTTATTGTGAAGTGGAAACATCTAGCAGCAACAACAGCTAGGCGCGAAGTGTTAGGCCACACAAGCTCAACGGACGGGACCGCAGAGTGCTGAAGTGCGTAAAAAATCATCTGTCCTAGATTGGCTGGAGTGGTGTAAAGCTCACCGCCATTGGACTCTGGAGCAGTTGAAATGCATTCTCTGGAGTGATGAATCATGCCTCACAATCTGGCAGTCCAAAGGACAAATCTGTATACATACTTTTGGTCATGTAGTGTATATTTCCACACTGAGGTTGGAATAATACTGTGAAAATTATGACAATGCCTGTTGGAAAAGAGCTGTTTGAAAAGACCATGTGAAATTTCAGCCTGTTTTGATAGGATGGAGTTTTGGCCTGCCTGGTGACCTCAAACAGGCGGTAAATGAGTTAATAAACCAACAAGAGAGTTCCAAACCTCTGCCAATAACAGCTAATTTTCAGTTTTTTCTTTTTGGCAATTTGAATTGTTAACCATCACAGTAAGGTATTTAATTCTTACCCAGAAATTATTTGATATTGAGAAAGAAACGGCAACATTGAACGTTTTAAGGCCACCCAGGCTTGGCTTTAGACGCAGACAGGGACTTAGTCATCTGAGTTACTGTCATTACATCATTACAATACGTTTTGTCACATTACTTTATCTTGACCCTGATTATAAAAGGAGAAGTAAACAAATACTTCTACTGAATCGGAGAAAGGAATAATGAGGAATTACCATTGGCACAACCAAACCCAAAACTAAAGCTGTTTTGAAATTGTAGGATGACGAATCGAGATCCCTACCTGTGTATTTCTCAATGTGTGTAAAAGTCATAATTATTTCAGCCTTACAGATTTAGGAGATTAATTGAAGACCGTTTGCTACAGCAGGAAATGTATCCTACAGCAACAGGAAATGTATCCAACAGCAACAGGAAATGTATCCTACAGCAACAGGAAATGTGAATGATTTTTTTGAAGGGGTTGATTTTAATTTTTTATTTATTTCATCTTTATTTAACCAGGTAAGCTAGTTGAGAACAAGTTCTCATTTGCAACTGTGACCTGGCCAAGATAAAGCATAGCAATTTGACGCATACAACAACACAGAGTTACACATGGAATAAACAAAAACATACAGTCAATAATACAGTACAAAAAAAAGAAAAAAAAGTCTATATACAGTGAGTGGAAATGAGGTAAGATAAGGGAGTTAAGGCAATAAACAGGACATGGTGGCGAAGTAAATACAATACAGCAATTAAACACTGGAATGGTAGATGTGCAGAAGATGAATGTGCAAGTAGAGATACTGGGGTTCAAAGGAGCAAGATAAATAAGTAAATACAGTATGGGGATGAGGTAGATAGATGGGCTGTTTACAGGTGCAGTGATCTGTGAGCTGCTCTCACAGCTGGTGCTTAAAGCTGGTGAGGGAGATATGAGTCTCCAGCTTCAGTGATTTTTGCAGTTCGTTCCAGTCATTGGCAGCAGAGAACTGGAAGGAAAGGCGACCAAAGGGTGAATTGGCTTTGGGGGTGACCAGTGAGATATACCTGCTGGAGCGTGTGCTACGAGTGGGTGCTGCTATGGTGACCAGTGAACTGAGATAAGGCGGGGCTTTACCTAGCAGAGACAACCTGTAGCCAGTGGGTTTGGCGACAAGTATGAAGAGAGGCCCAACCAACAAGAGCGTACAGGTTCGCAGTGGCGGGTAGTGTATGGGGATTTGGTGACAAAATGGATGGCACTGTGATAGACTGCATCCAGTTTGTTGAGTAGAGTGTTGGAGGCTATTTTATAGATGACATCACTGAAGTCGAGGATCGGTAGGGTGGTCAGTTTTACGAGGATATGTTTGGCAGCATGAGTGAAGGATGCTTTGTTGCGATATATTCAATTCTAGATTTCATTTTGGATTGGAGATGCTTAATGTGAATCTGGAAGGAGAGTTTACAGTCTAACCAGACACCTAGGTATTTGTGGATGTCCACGTATTCTAAGTCAGAGCCGTCCAGAGTGGTGATGCTGGACCGGCTGGCAGGTGCGGGCAGTGATCGATAGAATAGATTGCATTTAGTTTTACTTGCATTTAAGAGCAGTTGGAGGCCACTGAAGGAGAGTTGTATGGCATTGAAGCTCGTCTGGAGGTTAGTTAACACAGTGTCCAAAAGGTATACAGAATGGTGTCATCTGCGTAGAGGTGTACCAGAGACTCACCAGCAGCAAGAGCGACATCATTGATGTATACAGAGAAGAGAGTCGGCCCGAGAATTGAACCCTGTGGCACCCCCATAGAGACTGCCAGAGGTCCGGACAACAGGCCCTGATATGTTTTAAAGTGAGAATTCCAAACTTTAGAAGACTTTTTTAAACCTTGAATACATTCCAAGTCAGAATTTCCTGCAGGAAAATTCTCAGCAAATAAAGAGTGCTCAAATTAAGATCGTACATCTGTATGACTAAACGGGATTCTGTTTTCTCCATTGTGAAGCCAAACCCTGGACAAGAACGCAGAAGAACTGACTGCGTCAGGCAGGAGAACAAAATGAAAGTCCCGGGGAGAATCTCAATTCGATTTTCTTGATTCCTGGCGTCCTCCCCTCTGTCCTCTCCTTGCTCTTTGCGAAAAGGTCAAAGGTGATTGAGGAGACGAAACGTGGGAACAAATGCTCTTGTATGAAATGACTCTCCTTCTCTAGTGCGTCATATGACAACCGCAAATTACGTTTACAGGAGGTGGAATCCCAAAATACATGTGCTTAGTGGTAAAAAATAAATGTAGCTAGTTGTGCAAGACATTTTACAGAGAAAAGAAGTATATGGTTTTTAATAAATGTTTGCATGCTTTTCTCATCCAAGAAAACAGCAGCCGTTTCAAATGGAGTGTGGGACATTTTAAAACTCTTCCAAGATCGGATACACCTAAGCAATCGGGGATAGGAGCCTCCGTTCACCTATTTAACGAATTGACACTCCAGTTGGTGACCAGTTATTGGTTTCCGAGTCATGGAGGAGAGGGGGATGGAGGAGACAGTGTGGCCATGCAGGACTCCAACACCATCATTCAGTTTGCTGACGACACGACTGTAGTAGGCCTGATCACCAACTATCAGAGACCTGTCAGTGCCAGGACGACAACCTCTCCCTCAATGTCAGCAAGACAATGGAGCTGATTGTGGACTGCAGGAAACGGAGGGGCGAGCACGGCTCCATCCACATTCACGGGGCTGGGGTGGAGCAGGTTGAGAGCTTCAAGTTCCTCAGTGTCCACATCACTAAGGATCTATCATGGTCCACACACACCAACACAGTTTTGAAGAGGGCACAGCAATGCCTCTTTCTTCTGAAAAGGCTTAAAATATTTGGCGTGGGCCCTCAGATCCTCAAAGTTCTACAGCTGCACCATTGATAGCATCTTGACTGGCTGCATCACTGCTTGGTATGGCAACTGCTTTGCATCCGGCCGCAAAGTGCTACAGATGGTAGTGCAGTACAACAGTGCAACACTGGGTCCAAGCTCCCTGCTATCCAGGACCTCTATACCAGCAGATGTCAGAGGAAGGCCATAAACATTTTCAAAGACTGCAGCCACCCTAGTCACAGACTGTTCTCTCTGCTACCGCACAGCAAGTGGTACTGATGCACCAAGTCTGGAACCAACAGGACCCTGAACAGCTTCTTCCCCCAAAACCATAAGACTGCTAAATCGTTAGTACAGGTACAACCATATAGTACAACTATATGGTTAACTTTTTAACTATCTGCATTGACCCTTTTTGCACTCACTTTTTTGACTCACTGCTGCTACTGTTTATTACCTCGTACCCCTGCACCTCGACTCGGTTCTGGTACCCTGTGTATATAGCCAAGCTATCGTTACTCATTGTGTATTTATTATTACATTTTTCACTTCTCTATTTTATCTATTTTATTTCTCTCTGCATTGTTGGGAAGGGCCCTTAAGTGAGCATTTCACTGTGAGTCTACACCTGTTGTTTACGAAGCATGTGACGAATACAATGATATTTTATTTGACATGTGGAAGAGAATTCTAAATTCCTATTGTTGTGGGTGTGCTGCTGCTCCTACTGTGCTGCTTTTAAAAGAAGGTAATATATTTTGTTTAAATTTTTATTTATCCTACCATAACTCACACAAGTAATAAGACAGAAACATAAGTACGACGTACAATTTAAATACATTGATGTTTGCTTGGCATTTATTCTAGACAAATGCATTTCCACGAGCAATGATATGGATGAATTTCAACCAAGAATGGTATGTTATCATAAACGGCTTCACCTTTTAACAAGGACTGAAGCAAAACGGCTCATCTCAACTGAAGCCCTGATTTGAAAAACTGTTTTTCTACCTGCTCCAGCTTGTCCAGGAGTTGGGAAATTGAGTTGACTTTCCTTTGCCCTCTGGTGATTTATTGAGTCTGAACATTCTAAGAACGATAATAGCATGCAATTGAAGCATACCCTTCACCATTTTCTTGACAACCGTCTTGTTTTATCTAGTTGGGGCGAAAGGCACGATAACTCTGTGGGAAATCATCTTAAATATGACAATTCCAGAGAGGGAAATTGGCAGGATGTTTTGATTCAGTGCAGATGTGTGAGAGTGGAGGAAGGAGAATAGCGTCTGGGCCTGCTGCAGGCCAAAGAGGACCTGTAGTAATCAGCTGCAGGACAGCTCTGTGTTCCAGCACACTGGCTCTGGCTGTTGTCTTGTGGAAGTGGGCTGTAGTCCAATGCATCTGCTGATCTCACAGATTGAGCCATTATTTACTATTCCATTCAGAATACCAAGAAACCAAAATCAACAAATGGGATTGTGAAGACCTGAAGATCATGTGCAGAGTGTCTGTTTAGAAATGTCTCTGCAAAGAGCAGGTTTAGAACTGTCTCAGACAGTAAAACAGGCCTGCATTTTGCTGTCTACTGCAAGGCAGTTGTGATGTCTGCAATAAAATAAAAGTTTGATGAAATCTATCATTTGGTAGACCTAAGAAAACAGGCATCAGAATAAACACCTGTATCTTTCCTTCTGCCATTTGTCCTTAGATGTTTTCGTGTTGAAAACACAATTCAGCAATAAAGAAACATGAAAGTTCAAGCAGGAGTGTACCGGAAAAATTAAAGTTCAAGCAGGAGTGTACCAGAAACATGAAAGTTCAAGCAGGAGTGTACCGGAAACATGAAAGTTCAAGCAGGAGTGTACCGGAAACATGAAAGTTCAAGCAGGAGTGTACCGGAAACATGAAAGTTCAAGCAGGAGTGTACCGGAAACATGAAAGTTCAAGCAGGAGTGTACCGGAAACATGAAAGTTCAAGCAGGAGTGTACCGGAAACATGAAAGTTCAAGCAGGAGTGTACCAGAAACATGAAAGTTCAAGCAGGAGTGTACCGGAAACATGAAAGTTCAAGCAGGAGTGTACCGGAAACATGAAAGTTCAAGCAGGAGTGTACCAGAAACATGAAAGTTCAAGCAGGAGTGTACCAGAAACATGAAAGTTCAAGCAGGAGTGTACCAGACACTTGTATGGAGCTGGTGTTTGACTAGGACAGTTTCATTAGTCACTGATGGCTGTGTTTGGTCTCTGTGCCGGGACGGAACACAGCTGACCCCTGTCTCCGTACACACTGTCACTTTATACACAGTAGCCTCCCTGGAACACAGCTGTCAACAAGAGGACAACCAATAACTACAACCATAATAATACTGAGCAAAACACATGCAAGGCTTTGTTTTTCTGCTTTTAGTTATATGTTTACATCAGTAACTAGATGGTTAAGATTAGTACAGATCTTTCCATCTCCCATCCCCCTGGCATCATCATGCCTTCCTCTCCTGTCCCTATGCCTAGGTAGGAAAGGCAACTCTCTAGCACATTGCTCTGCTCAACTAAAACAAATAGTAACACATTTTGTCAACATGAATTTAGTTGGTAGATGTACTTCAGTTTAACCAAATGGAAAGAGTGTTCGCATAAATAAAATGTCTCTCATATCATTCCACTGAATGATGTCAATGAAGTAAATAAGGCAGAGAGCCTCCTGTATCTCACAGCCAATACTGTAGTGTATTTTAAAGTGTATATCTTGGACCAATGGCAGCCATGAGGCCACTTTAGACCCATTCTAGCCCAGCTAGGTCACAATGTTTTGCTTTGAAATTATGCAGGTTCCATCTGTTTACACCTTTGTTTCCTCTGTGACTTGAAATGGCAGTCAGTCGGCGGCTTCAAAGAGTCTGTCCCAGATTGCATGTTGCTTTACGACTGCGAGCCGTGTCGGGAGGAAAGCATTGTTTGTTATGGTCTCCCTCTCGCTCCCAGAGTTGCAGAATGTGTTAAAAGGTATTGCTCTAGTTTAAAGGCAAGTCGTGAGTGGCTGAACAAACCAGTGTGACCTTCAGTACCTACACGCTGCCTCCAAGTGGCCTTCACACGTTTCCGGTTCTCGGGAAAAGATCACTTTAGTGAGGTGCAATGGACCGAGCAAACCTGGCCCTGTTGTTTCTTTCAGATCATCTGAGCAGATGTTCAGATTTCCATTATGTCCCACTGTATACAAATGTCTGCGGTTCCTCTAAATATTGAAATTAGATCCAACGTTTAGATACATAAATCTAGTTGTGCGGAACATCAGAGATGATTGCCCCTCTGCAAGTAAAATAAACGTAAAGCTTGTGATGTAAAACATTTGGACTGGCGTGTGCTATTTTACCAGCACTGATGCTCTTGTTCTCAAGCCTGGGCTCATGGTTCCACGTAAAGGTGTTACCTGCAGTTGCTGTTTTTACTAAAGTGTAAAGCATATCCATGAGTCTGACTAGTATGGGAAAAGCTGCTAACAGACTGTAAGAAACTTCTTCCCCTCCAACTGCCATGATATTGACCGTGTCAGAAATCTGTCTTGCCTACTACTTACTAAAACTGAATACTGTGTACTAATCGTACTACATACTATTTAGAACTTACTGTTTAGTACAAATGTATGAACTAAGCAACACATAACACACCAGGCTCACTGATACTGAGAATGCATGATCTCATGTGCCATTGCCTTGTTCCATTCATTCATTCATTCATTCATTCATTCATTCATTCATTCATTCATTCGGCAAGGCACTTCCCCTTATATGATTATCAGTTGACAAACATACAAGGACCTGAAAAGACGATGCTCTTCCTCATTAGCATGCAGCAAATTAGTAATATTATGAAATTGCACATACAATAAATCACTCTATTTTTGCATACTCAAACGTCCTACTACTTAAGACCCACGG
This sequence comes from Oncorhynchus keta, assembly GCF_023373465.1. Taxonomy (NCBI): domain Eukaryota; kingdom Metazoa; phylum Chordata; class Actinopteri; order Salmoniformes; family Salmonidae; genus Oncorhynchus; species Oncorhynchus keta. The sequence continues at coordinate 13,885,945 of NC_068430.1, read as the reverse complement.
GTATTTGGACACGGACAATAATCTTGACACGTTCAACCAAAAATGCACAAATTTGTCATAAGAAATGTTTGCCTTGGGACAGAGCAACAAAATACGGACTACCTGAGACATTAAATATACATTTAGAGTGTAAGTAGAGAACCATGTAATTGTGGTATAATCAGCTTTGAATTCATGTGCAGCAGTGGGAGTTCAACAAATCATTGCTTTCCCATCTACCCTTTTGTTGATCGTTATTAAATGAGCTATTCCATCAAGTGTGTCTTATCGCCTATAAAAACACTAGATTTTCAATTTTACAGGTCATAGCCAGTCCAGGAGAGAGTGTAGAGGTTAGGTACATAGTCTAAGCCTCAAATCACTCTGCACTACCTCAAGAGACATAACCGTTTAGAGTGATATTATCCAATGAGTTGTATCATCTGTCCACTTCCATTTGAAGTGGAAAGTTGGACTGTGTTTATCCCCTGGCTGACCTCCCATTTTGCCTATTAACTTGTCCAATGTTATTGTACTGTTACAATCCAATGTTATTTCTTCCATGAGGATTTCAAAAATGTGGTCTACACAAATTGCACAGTAGACCGATTGATAACTGCCAAAATAAAGGAAAACCCAACATAAAATGTATTTTAATAGGGCGTTGTGCCACCACGAGTCACCAAAACAGCTCCAATGTGCCTTGGCATAGATTCTACAATTGTCTGGAACTATATTGGATGGATGTGATAAATTCCATATTTTTTTGGTTTCGTTGACAGTGGTGGAAAACGCTGTCTCAGGCGCTGCTCCAGAATCTCCCAATTGGATTGAGATCTGAAGACTGAGGCACACATACACACACCCTTTAAACCCCTTACATGCTGACGAGACCGGACATGCCGCGTGTTATTCAATTAGTGCACCCACACTGCTCGCGCGCGCCAACGAGCGTCTGCCACGCCAAGGGCTAAATTAGAAGTCGTTCCTATTTCTGACGCAGATCGCGCTGAAAGTCATCTCCTCATTGGTTATACCCATGTGGGTGATTGAAAGACAAACTTTGTTGCCGGTTGTCGTGGTAATACAATGAAAGTTTAGATGCGATCACCATATAAGTTAAAAAATGAAAATGCCTGGAAGGAGGAGAGATGACTAGAAATTATTCGGTTGACCGTTTTATGTGTGGATTAATTGTCAGAGTAGAGGAACTTGTGCATTTCAGGTAAAATAACAACTCAATGTTTATATCCCAGGAAAAAATTAGCTAGCAACAGCAAGATAGCTAAATAGCAGCCGGTTTGGGTTCCGTGTTATGCTCATTTGAGACCCCTCTTTCAAAGTCACTGAGATCTCTACTTCTAGACATGGTAGCCAAAATATCTGGCCACTGGGCATTTTTATACATGACGCTAAGCATGATGGTGTTAATTACTTAACTCGGTAACCACACCTGTGTGGAAGTACCTGCTTTCGATATACCTTGTATCGCTCATTTACTCGTGTTTCCTTTATTTTGGTTGTTACCTGAATATGTATGACTATATCCATTTATGTCTAAGTATATTCATTTGTAGATCTATCTTACCTGTTCATGTGGGATTGAGGCCTATAGCAGTAAGCAGGACATGGCTTGACTTTTGAGGTATGAAAATGTCTGAAAAACCTTTTTTTTTGTGAACTAACAGGTTATTTCTAGGTTATCCTGCCTTGTTTGAACTATCTGTTAAGTTGGAATGGGCTAAACTGCTCTGGCACATAATATGTGAAAGCAAACTAATACAGACAGCATGTGTTTATGGCTCTCATCAACCCAAATGCAACACATATTGGGTCCTGCTACAAACCTCTTTCCTGTCTTGTTCTCGACTTAGACTGTCTTTCTCTTTTTTATTTCCATAATTGCAAATGTTGGTGCTTCTATAACTGCACGTAGTGGCTCTTTGCAGGGTCATAACACAAGTTATTCCAGTGATTTACTCTGCTTGAAGATCTGTGTAAAGTAGGCTATAGTGTGGCCAGGCATTCCAGTGCTATAGATATTTTTATTTGAAGGTGGTCTTTGAGGGGTGAAATTAAATGTGTTTTTCATAATATGGTTTAATCAGTTCATTCTTGTTCGGCAGCAATGACTTCAATTCAACCTAAACTAAAGTTAAACAAATGTGACATTTGCCATCTGTGAACTATTCTACGGGTGTTATTAAACATCCAATTGAATCACCTCTCCATAAGGAGTGAATTTGCTATATAAATACAATCTTATATTCACTTTTGATTGAAAAAGCCTCATGTTCTGAAACATATGAGTGGGGAGATGTTGTGTCTGGGAGTCCAGGCCACCAGCCACCTGTGGGACAGATTGTTTGGCAGATGAACCAGGGCCGTGAGGTCAAACAGCTGGGTGTGAGAAGAACCCTCCCTGGACCATAGCTCTGTATAGATATGTATAGATGTGTAGCTCTGTATAGATGTGTAACTCTGTCTAGATGTGTAGCTCTGTCTAGATGTGTAGCTCTGTATAGATGTGTAGCTCTGTATAGATTAGAGGTCGACCGATTATGATTTTTCAACACCGATACTGATAATTGGAGGACCAAAAAAGCTGATACCGATTAAAATAAATAAATAAATGTATTTGTAATAATGACAATTACAACAATACTGAATTAACACTTATTTTAACTTAATATAATACATCAATAAAATCAATTTATCCTCAAGTAGATAATGAAACATGTTCGATTTGGTTTAAATAATGCAAAAACAAAGTGTCGGAGAAGAAAGTAAAAGTGCAATATGTGCTATGTAAGAAAGCTAACATTTCAGTTCCTTGCTCAGAACATGAGAACATATGAAAGCTGGTGGTTCCTTTTAACATGAGTCTTCAATATCCCCAAGTAAGAAGTTTTAGGTTGTAGTTATTATAGGACTATTTCCCTCTATACCATTTGTATTCCATTAACCTTTGATTATTGGATGTTCTTATAGGCACTTTAGTATTGCCAGCGTAACAGTATAGCTTCCGTCCCTCTCCTCGCTCCTCCCTGGGCTTGAACCAGCAACACAACGACAACAGCCACCACATCAAAGCAGCGTTATCCACACAGAGCAAGGGAAACAACCACCCCAAGGTTCAGAGCGAGTGAAGTTTGAAACGCTATTAGCGCGCGCTAACTAGCCAGCCATTTCACTTCGGTCACACCAGCCTCATCTTGGGAGTTGATAGATTTGAAGTCATAAACAGAGCAATGCTTGACACAAGGAAGAGCTGCTGGCAAACGCACTAAAGTGCTGTTTTTGAATTAATGTTTACGCGCCTGCTTCTGCCTACCACAGTCAGATACTTAGATACGTGTATGCTTGTATGCTCAGTCAGATTATATGCAACACAGGACATGCTAGATAATATATCTAGTAATATCATCAACCATGTGTAGTTAATCAATCATAATCACTAGTTGTTTTTTATAAGATAAGTTTAATGCTGGCTAGCAACTTAACTTGGCTTACTGCATTTGCGTAACAGGCAGAAAGACTAGTTAACTAGTCTTTCTGGCTCTGCCCCTGAACAATTTTAAATTTTTTAATTTGACCTTTATTTAACTAGGCAAGTCAGTTTAAGAACAAATTCTTATTTTCAATGACTGCCTAGGAGCAGTGGGTTAACTGCCTGTTCAGGGGCAGAACGACAGATTTGTACCTTGTCAACTCGGGGATTCGAACTTGCAACCTTCCAGTTACTAGTCCAACACTCTAGATGTGTAGCTCTGAATAGATGTGTAGCACTGAATAGATGTGTAGCTCTGAATAGATGTGTAGCTCTGTATAGATGTGTAGCTCTGTATAGATGTGTAGCTCTGTATATATATATACAGTGGGGCAAAAAAGTATTTAGTCAGCCACCAATTGTGCAAGTTCTCCCACTTAAAAAGATGAGAGAGGCCTGTAGGTACACTTAAACTATGACAGACAAAATGAGAGAAAAGAATCCAGAAAATCACATTGTAGGACATTTAATGAATTTATTTGCAAATTCTGGTGGAAAATAAGTATTTGGTCACCTACAAACAAGCAAGATTTCTGGCTCTCACAGACTTGAAACTTCTTCTTTAAGAGGCTCCTCTGTCCTCCACTCGTTACCTGTATTAATGGCACCGGTTTGAACTTGTTATCAGTATAAAAGACACCTTTCCACAACCTCAAACAGTCACACTCCAAACTCCACTATGGCCAAGACCAAAGAGCTGTCAAAGGACACCAGAAACAAAATTGTAGACCTGCACCAGGCTGGGAAGACTGAATCTGCAATAGGTAAGCAGCTTGATTTGAAGAAATCAACTGTGGGAGCAATTATTAGAAAATGGAAGACATACAAGACCACTGATAATCTCCCTCAATCTGGGGCTCCACGCAAGATCTCACTCTGTGGGGTTAAAATGATCACAAGAACGGTGAGCAAAAATCCCAGAACCACAAGGGGGGACCTAGTGAATGACCTGCAGAGAGCTGGGACCAAACTAACAAAGCCTACCATCAGTAACACACTACAACAGCCCCAAAACATCACTGCTCTAGAGGAGATCTGCATGGAGGAATGGGCCAAAATACCAGCAACAGTGTGTGAAAACCTTGTGAAGACTTACAGAAAACGTTTGACCTCTGGCATTGCCAACAAAGTTTATATAACACAGTATTGAGGTAAACTTTTGTTATTGACCAAATACTTATTTTCCACCATAATTTGCAAATAAATTCATAAAAAAAATCCTACAATGTGATTTTCTGGATTTATTTTTCTCATTTTGTCTGTCTTAGTTGAAGTGTACCTATGATGAAAATTACAGGCCTCTCTCATCTTTTTAAGTGGGAGAACTTGCACAACTGGTGGCTGACTAAATACTTTTTTGCCCCACTTTAGCTCTGTGTAGCTTGGAACAGATGTGTAGCTCTATATAGATGTGTAGCTCTGAATAGATATGTAGCTCTGTATAGATGTGTAGCTCTGTATAGATGTGTAGCTCTGTATAGATGTATAGATGTGTAGCTCTGTATAGATGTATAGATGTGTAGCTCTATAGATGTGTAGCTCTGTATAGATGTGTAGCTCTGTATAGATGTGTAGCTCTGTATAGATGTGTAGCTCTGTGTAGAAATGCAGCTCTGTGTAGCTCTGTATAAATATGTTGCTCTGTATAGATGTGTAGCTCTGTATAGATGTCTAGTGCTGTGTAGATATGTAGCTCTGTATAGATATGTAGCTCTCTGTCGATGTGTAGCTCTTTAGCTCTGTATCGATGTATAGATATGTAGCTCTGTGTAGAAATGCAGCTCTGTGTAGCTCTGTATAAATGTTGCTCTGTATAGATGCGTAGCTCTGTATAGATGTGTAGTGCTGTGTAGATATGTAGCTCTGTGTCGATGTGTAGCTCTGTGTCGATGTGTAGCTCTTTAGCTCTGCATACCAGATAAGGAATGACAGAAGAGGAGTAAAGATGTCAGGCTACCATTAAGGCCATCTTCAGCAAAATAAATTGCTTATGTTTCAACTTGTAGATAACATCTCCAAATACATCTCAGGCAAATCATAACAGGATGGACGTACAATATCACCAAACTGAAATAGAACACACGTCACCTCATCGCAGATATGTATCTGGATGTAAATATTGTGAGAAGAATTTTACAGGTATAATATAACATAATACAGTTTTCACTATAACGCATTGTGTTTTGTAGGATTTTCACTTCCTGGTTCCATTGTGCTTTCTAGGATTTTTACTTCCTGGTTTCATTCTGTTTTCTAGGAATAAGCATCACAGAGGATCTAGACACCACTGTACCTGTTTGTATGCATTAGGTTAATAGAGTTACAACTCAAGGAAACCATGAGGATGTCATAAATCCAGTCGTTAATTTATATTTATTATTGGTTAGAAAAATCAATGCTCAGTCCCAGGAATGCAAATTTCATTTTTGTTGGGCTGCTCTAAGGCCACATACGTCTCCCCTGTGCACTCTCCTGTCTGTTCTTCTACTAGTAAACCTGGGGATCAACCAGAGAAAAGCCCGGGGGCTTTGGTCTGAACCATGAAACCCCTCCGGCAGGCAGGGAAGGATTATCTTTCCCTAGGGACCTGTTTCCACCCCTTCAAACTCTGAGAGACATGTCAAGTGGAGTTAAGCACTGTAAAACACCTTCTCTAAGAACAAACCACACACAATACCTCAGGATCAGAGACTCAGAAAGGAGTGGATGAATGGCAGTTGGTCTGGAAAACGGTCGTGCTTAAGCCACATAAGAACTTGTTTGTGCAGGTCAGATTTGGGAGTACGATTTGTGCAGACCCCAAGAGCGGAATTTTAGGGAGTATTTTTCCATTATTAGCACAAGTTCTGTGTTAGCAGAGATGATGATGAGTATTTTTCAAAGTAAAGCATCGCTGGTGTGATGCACTGCACACAGTTCTTCTAGCTCTGGTAAAAGGAAGTGTGTTGCCTGCTGCATAGTTGAGGCCCACCCATTACAAATATCCAGAAATGTATCTGTGTTTATTTGGAATGCAGTAAACACCAGGTGGAAAGAGGTCAAAATCATTAGCAAAACATTTATACTGCTTGGTATCCTAAAGCCATTAGCCAAAGCCCCAAGTGTTTCTCAGGAAGTTTGAGTACTGTGGAGATGAACATTTTAGTGCAGCTGCTCTCTTGCTTCCTGCAGCCTCACAGTCTTCACCAATAAGGAAGCACAATTCCCCTTTCAAAACACAGGAGAAAGACCCTCACATTTATCTCAAACTGTGTTTTTAATTCACAATGAAATTAAACACAGGCTGCCTCTTGCTAGTCAAGAGACTGAGGTATGTTGTGGTGAACTGTCATTACTTGTTCTAATTAAGTATGTAGTGTGGCTATCCACTGGATGGCTCTGAATGCACTGTCATGCAGTCAAAGCTAATAACCACTTTTGGATCTTTTTATTTTGACCTAACCTTTATTTTATCAGGCAGTCATAAGTGTATATTTTATCAGGAAACTGTTCAGTATTTCATGTTTCACCCCTGGTGTTATGTTATTGCTATTTGAACAATTTATTTTTGGATAGAAACTCTGAAACATGACCTTGTCTGAGGTCTCGGACTCGACAATAGTTGCTATCCATCGGAGTGTTGCGATTGGTTGGCCAAAATTCTGGGGTGGGGCTTAGCGAAGGGTAAATTCCATTTGTAGTTTGGCTCCCTCTCACTCATAGACAACTAACTTGACAGCTCTTTGAAGGGAAGCGAACATGGGCCTTGGGGACATACCCCAGTGTATGCGGAGAGGAAGAGGCAAAGCAAGAGTGCTTACTCCGCCCAAAATCTGTCCACCAAAATAAGACCATGGAGGTCAATGAGAGTCAAAAAATTGAATTTCTAATTTGCTACGTGAGGCTTATTTGATCAAATAGTTTCGTAATGGTTAGGTTGTTATGAATGCGATTGTATGTGGATGCACGTGGCATTTCGGGAATTTTTTATTTATTTTTTAAACGTAATATCGGAGTTGTGACTGTTGTTCAAGCAGGTTGATGTTTATTGTCATGGAGGCAGAACTGAGCGGTTTCTGCTAGATGGGCCAGCTGCAAAGTCAAAATTGGCTATATCGTAAAAATTATGGAAACAAAAATGTCATTTTTGCTCTTAAATTAAGGTTAGGGTTAGGCATTAGGGTTAGCAGTGTCATGTCTTTACTATCATTAACTGAATACTTTTTATCAAAGATTCTCTGTAATTAGTTAGTTAGTTATTATTATTAGTTATTACGCGATTAGACTGATTAATCATGTAACCGTAATTACTAGGAAGTCGGGGCACCAAGGAAAAATATTCAGATTACAAAGTTATAATCTCCTAAAATAACTTTTCAGATATTTTATCTGATCAATTAGTCTTCGAATTAATTAATTATTTACTTTACCTCACGTTAGTCTCATTCCAAACTGCATGAACCCAGTCTTCACTATGAGTCATCCATACATCAATTGTCTTAAATCATTTATTTATTACTAACTAAGTAATTCACAGAAATGCATAAACAAACAAACAATCAAGATAAACGTGGTTACATGAAATGATAGGAGAATGTGCCCTAGTGGGCTAAACCGGCATAGCGGCTTGTTAGACAAAAGGGGAAGTGGGGGTCGACTAAGAAGTCACTACAAATGCTAATCCTTTACACATGAACGCTCACTCATTCGGGAACAATTGCAATCATTATATATATTTACGCTCAGTGTGCCGTTTTAATCGCTGGTGAAAAGTTAATTTCTTTTGTAGAATTGTCTGTCTCTCCCTCTCGCTCTCTCTCGGTTGTGGTTAGAGGGGATTGTTCAGTGACATTCGTTATAGTATGGATGTTTCGGTGGTTGTCGTTTTTCGCGTTCAATGATACCGAATTCCTAGCTGCAGACTATTAATTAATATCAAAGACTTGTTCTTATTCTGTCGGCATCGATAGTCTAAGAGTTCAACCACGTGGTATGGTTAAAAGAATCAGCAATGGTCTACAACTTTTGTCCTCCTAATGGAGAAAAACATGGTCTGCAACCTTTAGCCATCTCGTAATTGAGGTAAGCTCGGTCTGCTGATCGAAAACCCGAGTGGGGGTTTTATTCGGAATGGCAGAAAAGGAGCTGTCCCAGGATGTCTGACCCTAACTGGGATCAGGGGCGGTCCTCTGATTTAGTTCAAATCAAAAGGGAATTGTATTTTTCTTCATTAAACAGTCCAAAGTCATATTACACAATTATACAAACAGTATCATACTCACTCATTCATCTTATACAACAATTAGATGTAAATCTCATATCTGAGGCTATTATATAAACAACGTTATGGTAATGTAGCCACACCTTTTCCCATGAGCTTCCCCAAGTTGTAACAAACGGACCAGTTCGTAGCTGGATTCTTCACCGATCTTTTATACTTTCTCTGGAACATGAAATTTGTTCGTACCTCAAGTTCTGTGAGTTGGAAGGAATTCCTTTGTTCTCCATGAAAAACTACTCTCTCTATACTGTGTGTCCATGAGGAGATTCTCAGGAATTTATGACATCTCTCTGACCACAGCAACCTAGTTGAAGGAGGAAAGGGGGAGGCAAGGAGAGGGGGATGGGCTTGCTATACCCAAAGAGGCCAACGTCATGACAGCAGCGTGGTTAGGGTTAGGCATGATGGTTAGCAGCATGGTTAAGGTTAGGTTTAAATCAGATTTTATGACTTTGCGGCTGTGCCAGCTAGTGACCATTCTGCAGAGCTGTCTCCAGGGCAATAGATGCCAACTTAGATTGTTCACTTAACTGTCCTCTAATTAAATGGTCACACCTGATTTCTCCTCCCGCTTGCCTTCCATCTTTGAGGACATGTATTTGCATTGTTAGAGCGGTTACTCGACTACTGTGTGTGTATATACAGTGCATTCGGAAAGTATTCAGACCCTTTGACTTTTTCCACATTTTGTTATGTTACAGCCTTGGATTACATTTTTTTCCCCTCATCAATCAACACACAATACCCCATAATGACAAAGCATTTTTGCAAATGTATACAATTATCACATTTACATAAGTACTCTTTACTCAGTACTTTGTTGAAGCACCTTTGTCAGCGATTACTGCCTTGAGTCTTCTTGGGTATGATGCTACAAGCTTGGCACACCTGTATTTGGGGAGTTTCTCCCATTCTTCTCTGCAGATCCTGAGCGCTATGGAGCAGGTTTCATCAACGATCTCTCTGTACTTTGCTCCGTTAATCTTTCCCTCGATCCTGACTAGTCTCCCAGTCCCTGCCGCTGAAAAACATCCCCACAGCATGATGCTGCCACCACCATGCTTCACCATAAGGATGGTGCCAGGTTTCCTCCAGACGTGAAGCTTGGCATTCAGGCCAAAGAGTTCAATCTTAGTTTCATCAGACCAGATCAGATCTTGTTGCTCATGGTCAAAGTCCTTTAGGTGCCTTTTGGCAAACTCCAAGCAGGCTGTCATGTGCCTTTTACTGAGGAGTGGCTTCCGTCTGGCCACTCTACCATAAAGACTTGATTTGTGGAGCGCTGCAGAGATGGTTGTCTTTCTGGAATGTTCTCCCAAATTACGGACAATTCCTTCAACCTCATGGCTTGTTTTTTTGCTCTGACATTTACTGTCAACTGTGGGACCTTAGAGGCAGATGTGTGCCTTTCCAAATCATGTCCAATCAATCGAATTTATAACAGGTGGACTCCAAGTTGTAGAAACATCTCAAGGATGATCAATGGAAAAAGGATGCACCTGCGCTCTATTTCGCATCTCATAGTAAAGGGTCTGTGTACTTACACAAATAAGATGTTTTTTTTAAATGTGTTATATGTAAATGTGAAAAAAAAATATTATGGAATTTTGTGTGGAGAGAGAGAGAGAGAGAGAGAGAAAGGAGAGAGAGAGAGAAGGAGAGAGAGAGAGAGAGAGAGAGAGAGAGAGAGAGAGAGAGAGAGAGAGAGAGAGAGAGAGAGAGAGAGAGAGAGAGAGAGAGAGAGAGAGAGAGAGAGAGAGAGAGAGAGAGAGAGAGAGAGAGAGAGAGAGAGAGAGAGAGAGAGAGAGAGAGAGAGAGAGACAGAGAGAGAGAGAGAGAGAGAGGTAACCTGAGGCTAGGCTATGAGCTAATACTCTCCCTGAGGAAACAGATCAGATGGAAGCTGCCCATTCAACCATGGGCTTCCATCTCTACCTCCTGTCTACTGAGCCCTCAACCAGGCACCCTGGTCAAAGCCAGTTTGGGATTGAAATGCCGAAGTGGCTCGGTGGAAAACATGTATTTAAACTTTTTTTATTATGGTATCCTCAACCAGTCACTTCAGAGAGACCAGAACACTGAGATGGAATGTTAAAGCTTGCACGCAAGTACCATAATACATGTCATACATTGATATGGAATGAATTTAGAGCTTTTAGTACACAGTTGGCGAAGAAGGTATTTGACAAATTACAAGAACTATATCAATATTTTAAAGAGTTCAACAGTATACTCTTCTGTTCAGCAATGTTGTTTTTCTATACAGTATATAAAGCTTAGTCATATAATTTCCTACCCTTTCTTTTGACACAAGGGATTAGTAAGTATGTTTCCCAATGTGGCTTCACAAACCAACAGCAGAGTGGGTGAACTTAAGAGTGTAAAGTCTCCTACCTCTGCAACGGCTCCTCTCCCCTCTTCACAAATGGATGTCGCAACCAATACTAAGCTATATTCCAGTGTGTGAGTTATTCCACAGGTTTATCTTCATAAGTCAGGTCTCCTTCTCATTGAGGGAAGACAATCCACTCAGGCTCTTGCACTTGTTTGAAAATCGATTGTTCTGAAAAGTCATTGGAGTCCTAGTGCCTAGAGCTCCTTTCAGCTGGGGAGAATGCTACAGGTCCTAGTGCCTAGAGCTCCTTTCAGCTGGGGAGAATGCTACAGGTCCTAGTGCCTAGAGCTCCTTTCAGCTGGGGAGAATGCTACAGGTCCTAGTGCCTGGAGCTCCTTTCAGCTGGGGAGAATGCTACAGGTCCTAGTGCCTAGAGATCCTTTCAGCTGGGGAGAATGCTACAGGTCCTAGTGCCTAGAGCTCCTTTCAGCTGGGGAGAATGCTACAGGTCCTAGTGCCTAGAGCTCCTTTCAGCTGGGGAGAATGCTACAGGTCCTAGTGCCTAGAGCTCCTTTCAGCTGGGGAGAATGCTACAGGTCCTAGTGCCTGGAGCTCCTTTCAGCTGGGGAGAATGCTACAGGTCCTAGTGCCTAGAGCTCCTTTCAGCTGGGGAGAATGCTACAGGTCCTAGTGCCTGGAGCTCCTTTCAGCTGGGGAGAATGCTACAGGTCCTAGTGCCTAGAGCTCCTTTCAGCTGGGGAGAATGCTACAGGTCCTAGTGCCTGGAGCTCCTTTCAGCTGGGGAGAATGCTACAGGTCCTAGTGCCTAGAGCTCCTTTCAGCTGGGGAGAATGCTACAGGTCCTAGTGCCTAGAGCTCCTTTCAGCTGGGGAGAATGCTACAGGTCCTAGTGCCTAGAGCTCCTTTCAGCTGGGGAGAATGCTACAGGTCCTAGTGCCTAGAGCTCCTTTCAGCTGGGGAGAATGCTACAGGTCCTAGTGCCTAGAGCTCCTTTCAGCTGGGGAGAATGCTACAGGTCCTAGTGCCTGGAGCTCCTTTCAGCTGGGGAGAATGCTACAGGTCCTAGTGCCTGGAGCTCCTTTCAGCTGGGGAGAATGCTACAGGTCCTAGTGCCTAGAGCTCCTTTCAGCTGGGGAGAATGCTACAGGTCCTAGTGCCTGGAGCTCCTTTCAGCTGGGGAGAATGCTACAGGTCCTAGTGCCTGGAGCTCCTTTCAGCTGGGGAGAATGCTACAGGTCCTAGTGCCTAGAGCTCCTTTCAGCTGGGGAGAATGCTACAGGTCCTAGTGCCTAGAGCTCCTTTCAGCTGGGGAGAATGCTACAGGTCCTAGTGCCTAGAGCTCCTTTCAGCTGGGGAGAATGCTACAGGTCCTAGTGCCTAGAGCTCCTTTCAGCTGGGGAGAATGCTACAGGTCCTAGTGCCTAGAGCTCCTTTCAGCTGGGGAGAATGCTACAGGTCCTAGTGCCTAGAGCTCCTTTCAGCTGGGGAGAATGCTACAGGTCCTAGTGCCTAGAGTTCCTTTCAGCTGGGGAGAATGCTACAGGTCCTAGTGCCTAGAGCTCCTTTCAGCTGGGGAGAATGCTACAGGTCCTAGTGCCTAGGGCTCCTTTCAGCTGGGGAGAATGCTACAGGTCCTAGTGCCTAGAGCTCCTTTCAGCTGGGGAGAATGCTACAGGTCCTCGTGCCTGGAGCTCCTTTCAGCTGGGGAGAATGCTACAGGTCCTAGTGTCTAGAGCTCCTTTCAGCTGGGGAGAATGCTACAGGTCCTAGTGCCTGGAGCTCTTTTCAGCTGGAGAGAATGCTACAGGTCCTAGTGCCTAGAGTTCCTTTCAGCTGGGGAGAATGCTACAGGTCCTAGTGCCTGGAGCTCCTTTCAGCTGGGGAGAATGCTACAGGTCCTAATGCCTGGAGCTCCTTTCAGCTGGGGAGAATGCTACAGGTCCTAGTGCCTAGAGCTCCTTTCAGCTGGGGAGAATGCTACAGGTCCTAGTGCCTGGAGCTCCTTTCAGCTGGGGAGAATGCTACAGGTCCTAGTGCCTGGAGCTCTTTTCGGCTGGGGAGAATGCTACAGGTCCTACTGCCTAGAGCTCCTTTCGGCTGGGGAGAATGTTACAGGTCCTAGTGCCGGAGCTCCTTTCAGCTGGGGAGAATGCTACAGGTCCTAGTGCCTAGAGCTCCTTTCAGCTGGGGAGAATGCTACAGGTCCTAGTGCCTAGAGCTCCATTCAGCTGGGGAGAATGCTACAGGTCCTCGTGCCTGGAGCTCCTTTCAGCTGGGGAGAATGCTACAGGTCCTACTGCCTAGAGCTCCTTTCAGCTGGGGAGAATGCTACAGGTCCTAGTGCCGGAGCTCCTTTCAGCTGGGGAGAATGCTACAGGTCCTAGTGCCTAGAGCTCCTTTCAGCTGGGGAGAATGCTACAGGTCCTAGTGCCTAGAGCTCCATTCAGCTGGGGAGAATGCTACAGGTCCTAGTGCCTGGAGCTCCTTTCAGCTGGGGAGAATGCTACAGGTCCTACTGCCTAGAGCTCCTTTCAGCTGGGGAGAATGCTACAGGTCCTAGTGCCGGAGCTCCTTTCAGCTGGGGAGAATGCTACAGGTCCTAGTGCCTAGAGCTCCTTTCAGCTGGGGAGAATGCTACAGGTCCTAGTGCCTAGAGCTCCTTTCAGCTGGGGAGAATGCTACAGGTCCTCGTGCCTGGAGCTCCTTTCAGCTGGGGAGAATGCTACAGGTCCTCGTGCCTGGAGCTCCTTTCAGCTGGGGAGAATGCTACAGGTCCTAGTGCCTAGAGCTCCTTTCAGCTGGGGAGAATGCTACAGGTCCTAGTGCCTAGAGCTCCTTTCAGCTGGGGAGAATGCTACAGGTCCTAGTGCCTGGAGCTCCTTTCAGCTGGGGAGAATGCTACAGGTCCTAGTGCCTAGAGCTCCTTTCAGCTGGGGAGAATGCTACAGGTCCTACTGCCTAGAGCTCCTTTCAGCTGGGGAGAATGCTACAGGTCCTAGTGCCGGAGCTCCTTTCAGCTGGGGAGAATGCTACAGGTCCTAGTGCCTAGAGCTCCTTTCAGCTGGGGAGAATGCTACAGGTCCTAGTGCCTAGAGCTCCTTTCAGCTGGGCAGAATGCTACGGGTCCTCGTGCCTGGAGCTCCTTTCAGCTGGGGAGAATGCTACAGGTCCTCCTGCCTGGAGCTCCTTTCAGCTGGGGAGAATGCTACGGGTCCTCGTGCCTGGAGCTCCTTTCAGCTGGGGAGAATGCTACAGGTCCTAGTGCCTAGAGCTCCTTTCAGCTGGGGAGAATGCTACAGGTCCTAGTGCCTGGAGCTCCTTTCAGCTGGGGAGAATGCTACAGGTCCTAGTGCCTGGAGCTCCTTTCAGCTGGGGAGAATGCTACAGGTCCTAGTGCCTGGAGCTCCTTTCAGCTGGGGAGAATGCTACAGGTCCTAGTGCCTGGAGCTCCTTTCAGCTGGGGAGAATGCTACAGGTCCTAGTGCCTGGAGCTCCTTTCAGCTGGGGAGAATGCTACAGGTCCTAGTGCCTAGAGCTCCTTTCAGCTGGGGAGAATGCTACAGGTCCTAGTGCCTAGAGCTCCTTTCAGCTGGGGAGAATGCTACAGGTTCTAGTGCCTGGAGCTCCTTTCAGCTGGGGAGAATGCTACAGGTCCTAGTGCCTAGAGCTCCTTTCAGCTGGGCAGAATGCTACATGTCCTAGTGCCTAGAGCTCCTTTCAGCTGGGGAGAATGCTACAGGTCCTAGTGCCTGGAGCTCCTTTCAGCTGGGGAGAATGCTACAGGTCCTAGTGCCTGGAGCTCCTTTCAGCTGGGGAGAATGCTACAGGTCCTAGTGCCTAGAGCTCCTTTCAGCTGGGGAGAATGCTACAGGTCCTAGTGCCTAGAGCTCCTTTCAGCTTGGGAGAATGCTACAGGTCCTAGTGCCTGGAGCTCCTTTCAGCTGGGGAGAATGCTACAGGTCCTAGTGCCGGGAGCTCCTTTCAGCTGGGGAGAATGTTACAGGTCCTAGTGCCTAGAGCTCCTTTCAGCTGGGGAGAATGCTACAGGTCCTAGTGCCTGGAGCTCCTTTCAGCTGGGGAGAATGCTACAGGTCCTAGTGCCTAGAGCTCCTTTCAGCTAGGGAGAATGCTACAGGTCCTAGTGCCTAGAGCTCCTTTCAGCTGGGGAGAATGCTACAGGTCCTAGTGCCTAGAGCTCCTTTCAGCTGGGCAGAATGCTACAGGTCCTAGTGCCTAGAGCTCCTTTCAGCTGGGGAGAATGCTACAGGTTCTAGTGCCTGGAGCTCCTTTCAGCTTGGGAGAATGCTACAGGTCCTAGTGCCTAGAGCTCCTTTCAGCTGGGCAGAATGCTACAGGTCCTAGTGCCTAGAGCTCCTTTCAGCTGGGGAGAATGCTACAGGTCCTAGTGCCTGGAGCTCCTTTCAGCTGGGGAGAATGCTACAGGTCCTAGTGCCTAGAGCTCCTTTCAGCTGGGGAGAATGCTACAGGTTCTAGTGCCTGGAGCTCCTTTCAGCTGGGGAGAATGCTACAGGTCCTAGTGCCTAGAGCTCCTTTCAGCTGGGCAGAATGCTACAGGTCCTAGTGCCTAGAGCTCCTTTCAGCTGGGGAGAATGCTACAGGTCCTAGTGCCTAGAGCTCCTTTCAGCTGGGGAGAATGCTACAGGTCCTAGTGCCTAGAGCTCCTTTCAGCTGGGCAGAATGCTACAGGTCCTAGTGCCTAGAGCTCCTTTCAGCTGGGGAGAATGCTACAGGTCCTAGTGCCTAGAGCTCCTTTCAGCTGGGGAGAATGCTACAGGTCCTAGTGCCTAGAGCTCCTTTCAGCTGGGGAGAATGCTACAGGTCCTAGTGCCTAGAGCTCCTTTCAGCTGGGGAGAATGCTACAGGTCCTAGTGCCTAGAGCTCCTTTCAGCTGGGGAGAATGCTACAGGTCCTAGTGCCTGGAGCTCCTTTCAGCTGGGGAGAATGCTACAGGTCCTAGTATCTAGAGCTCCTTTCAGCTGGGGAGAATGCTACAGGTCCCAGTGCCTAGAGCTCCTTTCAGCTGGGGAGAATGCTACAGGTCCTAGTGCCTAGAGCTCCTTTCAGCTGGGGAGAATGCTACAGGTCCTAGTGCCTAGAGCTCCTTTCAGCTGGGGAGAATGCTACAGGTCCTAGTACCTGGAGCTCCTTTCAGCTGGGGAGAATGCTACAGGTCCTAGTGCCTGGAGCTCCTTTCAGCTGGGGAGAATGCTACAGGTCCTAGTGCCTGGAACTCCTTTCAGCTGGGGAGAATGCTACAGGTCCTAGTGCCTAGAGCTCCTTTCAGCTGGGGAGAATGCTACAGGTCCTAGTGCCTGGAGCTCCTTTCAGCTGGGGAGAATGCTACAGGTCCTAGTGCCAAGAGCTCCTTTCAGCTGGGGAGAATGCTACGGGTCCTCGTGCCTGGAGCTCCTTTCAGCTGGGGAGAATGCTACAGGTCCTAGTGCCTAGAGTTCCTTTCAGCTGGGGAGAATGCTACAGGTCCTAGTGCCTGGAGCTCCTTTCAGCTGGGGAGAATGCTACAGGTCCTAGTGCCTGGAGCTCCTTTCAGCTGGGGAGAATGCTACAGGTCCTAGTGCCTGGAGCTCCTTTCAGCTGGGGAGAATGCTACAGGTCCTAGTGCCTGGAGCTCCTTTCAGCTGGGGAGAATGCTACAGGTCCTAGTGCCTAGAGCTCCTTTCAGCTGGAGAGAATGCTACAGGTCCTAGTGCCTGGAGCTCCTTTCAGCTGGGGAGAATGCTACAGGTCCTAGTGCCTGGAGCTCCTTTCAGCTGGGGAGAATGCTACAGGTCCTAGTGCCTAGAGTTCCTTTCAGCTGGGGAGAATGCTACATGTCCTAGTGCCTAGAGCTCCTTTCAGCTGGGGAGATTGCTACAGGTCCTAGTGCCTAGAGTTCCTTTCAGCTGGGGAGAATGCTACAGGTCCTAGTGCCTAGAGTTCCTTTCAGCTGGGGAGAATGCTACAGGTCCTAGTGCCTGGAGCTCCTTTCAGCTGGGGAGAATGCTACAGGTCCTAGTGCCTAGAGCTCCTTTCAGCTGGGGAGAATGCTACAGGTCCTAGTGCCTAGAGTTCCTTTCAGCTGGGGAGAATGCTACAGGTCCTAGTGCCTAGAGTTCCTTTCAGCTTGGGAGAATGCTACAGGTCCTAGTGCCTGGAGCTCCTTTCAGCTGGGGAGAATGCTACAGGTCCTAGTGCCTAGAGCTCCTTTCAGCTGGGGAGAATGCTACAGGTCCTAGTGCCTAGAGCTCCTTTCAGCTGGGGAGAATGCTACAGGTCCTAGTGCCTGGAGCTCCTTTCAGCTGGGGAGAATGCTACAGGTCCTAGTGCCTAGAGCTCCTTTCAGCTGGGGAGAATGCTACAGGTCCTAGTGCCTGATCTTGTCCCGTCATTGTATCTCTTTTATGATCAATGCTGTGTAGGCAATCACCTGTAAACCTTCTTACAACACAGCATTCACTGAACAGAACGATCCAATGTTTTGCAAGGAATAGTAATATTAGTGTGTACATGCTAATCTACAGTACCTTGCTTAGCTCCCTGTACCTTCCTAGAGGTTAAAGAGGCTGGAATTGAAAGGGGACCATTTGACAAGTCAAGTAATTGGGTTAAGATTTGATGAATTGCTATTACGCTCGGTCACCTTTAGCAACCAGCAGCCTCTCTGGCTCTTTGTCTGTTTTTATTTTCATCCAATGGGTTTTGAGAAAGTGGTGAGGACGCGAAGATTCCAAGGAATTGATTGCATTTGAGATTCTTCCATTTTGAAAGGTCTAGAAATAACCATGGAAGTTAATTGAGCAAAGACGGGGACAACAGAAATTACTGGTATTCCACACGTGCCTCCACCAGCCAGCCACAAAGCCTATGCAGCAGAAGGCTCATCACTCTGTCCCATTCCAGTATGGTAGTCATATTAATAATGAATATCATGGGTTGGCAAGTTGCGTAATTAGGTATTTTCTTCCTAATTGTGTAATTTGGTTTTGGAATGTTTCCACTTTTCATGGTTGTCAGTGGTAAGCAATTAGCAGCAAGCCAGAAAATGTGTCAAACTATTTACATTGGATGGCCTCTAGATGTGACTGTAATTCAGTGGAGGCTGCTGAGGGGAGGACGGCTCATAATAATGGCTTGAACGGAGCGAATGGAATGGCATCAAACCATGGAAATCATGTCTTTGATGTACTTGATATCATTCCACTTATTCTGCTCCAGCCGTTACCATGAGCCTGTCCTCCCCATTGAAGGTGCCACCAACCTCCTGGAAAAGCTATACATATGATTGTTTTCAGTCAATGTTGAAGAAAGGATCAAAGATCATGTTTTGACCTGCACTCACGCACAATAACCAGCCAAGTTCAGACTGTACATTTCTATGTCAAACTTCATAAACTGTTATTTGGGTTTCTGTGCCATTTGGTCATCATACATCACAGCATTCTATTTCCACAGCAGATTATTAATTAGATCATCTTTACAGAGTTCTTTGTATAATCCAGGTTGTTTCCAAGGGTTTATGGGTGACTTGAACACTTTCCTGTAGAACAACTACTACCTACAGGGCAAACGGAATGCTGTAACTGTCAGACATTCAGTGTCTCTGCCTCATCCAGTTACCACAATACTTTCTATCGTTCCATGGCTTTGGATTGGTGGTCGAGGAGGAGCAACCTGTTTTTAATCACTGTCAAACAACCTGTAGAGAATGTATTATGTACATTTGCAACAGGTTTCCTCAAAATTATGCAGGTGGTTGTATTTTCACCCTAAAGTAGTAACTAGTTCCCAAGGCCTGAAATTGCTTTGCGGTGACATAGTTGTCAGCAGTCCTACTTATCGGATATTGTTACCATGGTGAAGTAGTGGGATAAGCACTTCAATATGAGGTGGGCAAGTCAACGTGGTGTTAATGGCAATTTATTAGATTACAAATGTCGTTTGGAGGAGAAGAGTGAATACTTAAAACAATCCAGGTGGTAGAAAAATATTTCTCTGTCTCTGTCTCTGTCTCTGTCTCTGTCTCTGTCTCTGTCTCTGTCTCTGTCTCTGTCTCTGTCTCTCTGTCTCTGTCTCTGTCTCTGTCTCTCTGTCTCTCTCTCTCTCTCTCTCTCTCTCTCTCTCTCTCTCTCTCTCTCTGTCTCTGTCTGTCTCTGTCTCTGTCTCTGTCTCTGTCTCTGTCTCTCTCTCTCTCTCTCTGTCTCTCTCTCTCTCTCTCTCTCTCTCTCTCTCTCTGTCTCTCTGTCTCTCTCTCTCTCTCTCTCTCTCTCTGTCTCTCTCTCTGTCTCTCTCTCTCTCTGTCTGTCTCTGTCTCTCTCTCTCTCTCTGTCTCTGTCTCTGTCTCTCTCTCTCTCTCTCTCTCTCTCTCTCTCTCTCTCTCTCTCTCTCTCTCTCTCTCTCTCTGTCTCTCTCTCTCTCTCTCTCTCTCTCTCTCTCTCTCTCTCTCTCTCTCTCTCTCTCTCTCTCTCTCTCTCTGTCTCTCTCTGTCTCTCTCTCTCTCTCTTTCTGTCTCTCTGTCTCTCTCTCTCTCTGTCTCTCTCTGTCTCTGTCTCTGTCTGTCTCTGTCTCTCTCTCTCTGTCTGTCTTTCTCTCTCTCTGTCTCTCTCTCTCTGCCTCTGTCTCTCTCTCTCTCTCAATTCAATGTACGTTGTACATGGAGGATATTTTTGCAGAATTCTGTATGCAGAGTCTCAATTTTGTGTTTGTCCCATTTTGTGAAGTCTTGGTTGGTGATCGGACCCCAGACCTCACAACCGTAAAGAGCAATGGGCTCTATGACTGATTCAAGTATTTTTAGCCAGATCCTAATTGGTATGTTGAAATGTATGTTCTTTGTGATGGCATAGAATGCCATTCTTGCCGTGTCTCTCAGATCGTTCACAGCTTTGTGGAAGTTACCTGTGGCGCTGATGTTTAGGCCAAGGTATGTATAGTTTTTTGTGTGCTCTAGGGCAACAGTGTCTAGATGGAATTTGTATTTGTGGTCCTGGCGACTGGACCTTTTTTGGAACACCATTATTTTGGTCTTACTGAGATTTACTGTCAGGGCCCAGGTCTGACAGAATCTGTGCAGAAGATCTAGGTGCTGCTGTAGGCCCTCCTTGGTTGGTGACAGAAGCACCAGATCATCAGCAAACAGTAGACATTTGACTTCGGATTCTAGTAGGGTGAGGCCAGGTGCTGCAGACTTTTGTAGTGCCCGCGCCAATTCGTTGATATATATGTTGAAGAGGGTGGGGCTTAAGCTACATCCCTGTCTCACCCCAGTTTTGCCAATTTTAACCGCACACTTGTTGTTTGTGTACATGGATTTTATAATGTCGTATGTTTTACCCCCAACACCACTCCCCATCAATTTGTATAGCAGACCCTTATGCCAAATTGAGTCAAAGGCTTTTTTGAAATCAACAAAGCATGAGAAGACTTTGCCTTCGTTTTGGTTTGCTTGGTTATCAATTAGGGTGTGCAGGGTGAATACATGGTCTGTTGTACGGTAATTTGGTAAAAAGCCAATTTGACATTTGCTCAGTACATTGTTTTCATTGAGGAAATGTATGAGTCTGCTGTTAATGATAATGCAGAGGATTTTCCCAATGTTACTGTTGACGCATATTCCACGGTGGTTATTTGGGTCAAATTTGTCTCCACTTTTGTGGATTGGGGTGATCAGTCCTTGGTTCCAAATATTGGGGAAGATGCCAGAGCTAAGGATGATGTTAAAGATTTTTAGGATAGCCAATTGGAATTTGTTGTCTGTATATTTGATCATTTCATTAAGGATACCATCAACACCACAGGCCTTTTTGGGTTGGAGGGTTTTTATTTTGTCCTGTAACTCATTCAAGGTCATTGGAGAATCCAGTGGGTTCTGGTTGTCTTTAATAGTTGATTCTAAGATTTGTATTTGATCATGTATATGTTTTTGCTCTTTATGCTTTGTTATAGAGCCAAAAAGATTGGAGAAGTGGTTTACCCAAACATCTCCATTTATGGATAGATCATTCTTTGTGTTGTTGTTTGTTTAGTGTTTTCCAAGTGGTTAGAGTCTATGGATTCTTCAATTACATTGAGCTGATTTCTGATGTGCTGTTCCTTTTTCCGTAGTGTATTTCTGTATTGTTTTAGTGACTCACCATAGTAGAGGTGTAGACTCAGGTTTTCTGGGTCTCTATGTTTTTGGTTGGACAGGTTTCTCAATTTCTTTCTTAGATTTTTGTATTCTTCATCAAACCATTTGTCAGTGTTGTTCATTTTCTTCGGTTTTCTATTTGAGATTTTTAGATTTGATAGGGAAGCTGAGAGGTCAAATATACTGTTAAGATTTTCTACTGCCAAGTTTACACCTTCACTATTACAGTGGAATGTTTTACCCCTAAATGGGGCGTGGGCATGGTTGATGTGGGTGGGCGTTGATTGGTTGGGGTGGGGGTGTGGATGTGTCTGGGGGTGCTGTGGTCTGGGTCTGGATGTAAGTCCTCTTGGCGTGGGTCCTCTATGTGTAGGTCTAGGGCGGGGGGTCCTGCAGGTCTTGGAGGGTGTCTCGCTGGTCTGGGTGGGGTGTCTATTGATCTGTTCCTCCTGTGTGAAGTGTTGGGGATACGTTTGAGAGCGATGTCCTTTAGAGTCCGGGCAAAGGTGGGCACTGCTGCCTTGTAGAGGTGGACCTGGTCATAGAGGCTGTTCAAGTCCAGGGTGGAGTGGTGGGCCAGGAAAACATTTGGTTTTGAGGCACAGTCACGGGAAATACTTGCGTTTAGCCGCTGTATTGTGGCAGGGTGAAGTATTTTCGTTGCAAGGTCTAGGGCGCGCTGGGTGTTTGGACACCAGAGTTTAGACATATATATAGTTTGAGTCCATAAGGAGTACAATCTGTGTCTTGTGTTTGTCCTCAGTGGATGTGTGTGTGTGTGTGGGGGGGGGTTGTAGGAAGGGCTATCAGGGTGGCTGACGGGAGGGTGCTCAGAGGGGATGAGAACCGCTGGGCTTCGGGTTCTTCATTTGTCTGTTCTGCTGTGATTTCGACTCTATGGTCAGGGTCTGGTGTGGACTGTTCTGCTGTGGTGTCGAGACTTTTGTCGGGAGCTGAGGTGGGCTGTTCTGCTGGCTTCTCTGTGGGGGTGGCCACCTCTCTAGTGGGTTGTTCTCTGTCACACACCATCCCCCTCAACCTCTCCTCCAGCAGTCTGATCCTCTCCTCTAGTGCTCTGTTCTGCTCCTGCTCTTTCTCCTGTTGAAGTTGTCTCACCACTCTCCAGAGTGCAGATATGTCTCTCTCCACCTCCAGCACTCCTGGTCTGGTTAAGGGGGTGTTGTTGTGCTGGACT
>NC_068430.1:13748461-13858461 GCF_023373465.1 Oncorhynchus keta | reverse complement strand
TAGACGCAATAAGTTTGAAGTTACTATTGGAGTTGGCATTAATTAAGAGTCACTGTTTGCCATGAGGGGTGTCTCTCTGTATACTACTGTACATGTAATAAGATACCACTCCGCTTACACCGTGGTGACTGCCTTGATTTGCTTGTCTGGCAAGAATAAGTACAACCAGACCAAGGATACGATGGAAAAGATCTGTTTACATTCTGTTAAGGAGTCTAACGGACTATCATACCTAACAAAATGATGTGCTCATTTCAGGGACTAGAGGATAACAACATATTTATATATATGTTTATTATATAACATAACATATTATTTATATAATGTGAGAGTTGGATGATCTGCTCTTGGAAGAAAATGTGTCATATCAGTTTAATTACTTTTATACTATTTTTTTTTTTTGGTGGATCAGCTTAATATTGCGGAAAGAATGTTGTTTCCAATGTAATTGTCTGAATCATTTCCAATCCCCCATATTTTAGGGGTAAATACGTATATATATCCATACACGCATGCATACATATAGTGGGGCAAAAAAGTATTTAGTCAGCCACCAATTGTGCAAGTTCTCCCACTTAAAAAGATGAGAGAAAATCACATTGTAGGATTTTTAATGAATTTATTTGCAAATTATGGTGGAAAATAAGTATTTGGCCAATAACAAAAGTTTATCTCAATACTTTATTATATACCCTTTGTTGGCAATGAGGTCAAATGTTTTCTATAAGTCTTCACAAGGTTTTCTCCTCTAGAGCAGTGATGTTTTGGGGCTGTTGTTGGGCAACACGGACTTTCAACTCCCTTCAAAGATTTTCTATGGAGTTGAGATCTGGAGACTGGCTAGGCCACTCCAGGACCTTGAAATGCTTCTTACGAAGCCACTTCGTTGCCCGGGCAGTGTGTTTGAGATCATTGTCATGGTGAAATACCCAGCCACGTTTCATCTTCAATGCCCTTGCTGATGGAAGGAGGTTTTCACTCAAAATCTCACGATACATGGCCCCATTCATTCTTTCCTTTACCTGGATCAGTTGTCCTGGTCCCTTTGCAGAAAAACAGCCCCAAAGCATGATGTTTCCACCCACATGCTTCACAGTAGGTATGGTGTTCTTTGGATGCAACTCAGCATTCTTTGTCCTCAAAACACGACGAGTTGAGTTTGTACCAAAAAGTTATATTTTGGTTTCATCTGAACATATGACATTCTCCCAATCTTCTTCTGGATCATCCAAATGCTCTCTAGCGAACTTCAGTCGGGCCTGGACATGTACTGGCTTAAGCAGGGGGACACGTCTGGCACTGCAGGATTTGAGTCCCTGGCGGCGTAGTGTGTTACTGGTGGTAGGCTTTGTTAGTTTGGTCCCAGCTCTCTGCAGGTCATTCAGTCAATCAAATTTTATTTATATAGCCCTTCGTACATCAGCTGATATCTCAAAGTGCTGTACAGAAACCCAGCCTAAAACCCCAAACAGCAAGCAATGCAGGTGTAGAAGCACGGTGGCTAGGAAAAACTCCCTAGAAAGGCCAAAACCTAGGAAGAAACCTAGAGAGGAACCAGGCTATGTGGGGTGGCCAGTCCTCTTCTGGCTGTGCCGGGTGGAGATTATAACAGAACATGGCCAAGATGTTCAAATGTTCATAAATGACCAGCATGGTCAAATAATAGTAAGGCAGAACAGTTGAAACTGGAGCAGCAGCATGGCCAGGTGGACTGGGGACAGCAAGGAGCCATCATGTCAGGTAGTCCTGGGGCATGGTCCTAGGGCTCAGGTCCTCCGAGAGAGAGAAAGAAAGAAGGAGAGTTCATTCACCCCGTGTGGTTCTGGGATTTTTGCTCACCATTCTTGTGATCATTTTGACCCCACGGGGTGAGATCTTGCGTGGAGCCCCAGATCGAGGGAGATTGCCAGTGGTCTTGTATGTCTTACATTTCCTAATATTTGCTCCCACAGTTGATTTCTTCAAACCAAGCTTGCTTGTTTGTAGGTGACCAAATACTTATTTTCCACCATAATTTGCAAATAAATTCATTAAAAATCCTACAATGTGATTTTCTGGATTTTTTTTCTCATTTTGTCTGTCATAGTTGAAGTGTACCTATGATGAAAATTATAGGCCTCTCTCATCTTTTTAAGTGGGAGAACTTGCACAATTGGTGGCTGACTAAATACTTTTTTTAAAAGAATATACCTTTATTATTATTCCCCGCAAACCCTACCACCGATGCCCCAATTGGAGTAAACTAATAAACACTTCTGCTTTTACCTTCAATTTATACATCTTATACACATTTTACAGACACAGTCTATTTTACAATAGTTATTTTCTGTTTGTTTTTAGTCCTTCCTCTATTTCTGATGTCCATCCAGTTTGATTTCTATTTGTAACTGTGCTATTTCACAAAAGTTGTGAACCTAAATACATTTTACAGATCCCGTATGCTTTACATCGTTTGTCTTGTTATTAGTCCCACCCTTCAGCTCCATTCAACCTCTGCCATCTATCTCTTAACACCATTTTGGATATCTATTTGCCATATATTTTTCAACTGTGCTGTTATGCTTCACAAAATAATTGAACCTTACTATTCTCATAGCTTCTACAGATTGTAAATTAAAAATTAACATTTTTGCTCAAATAATTATTATATTATTGATTGATTGACTATGGCTTTTCAAATCACCCAGTATTGCTCTCTGTAGCGTTATTTCTAGGCAAATGTTGCAGTTCTTCAGCCAACTACTTCTATACTTGATATACTGTAAGTTGTAGAACCATAACCCAAGTGTGATAGTGAAATGTGAACTAAAGGAAGAGAGAAATATATCACAGCCTCTGTGGTATTTATTATACAGTAGCTTCAAGTGGGAATGTGTGTAGGGGAGTTAAGGAAGGCTGTGTGGGGGAGTTAGGGAAGGCTGTGTGGGGGAGTTAGGGAAGGCTGTGTGGGGGAGTTAGGGAAGGCTGTGTGGGGGAGTTAGGGAAGGTTGTGTGGGGGAGTTAGGGAAGGCTGAGTAGGGAAGTTAGGGAACGCTGTGTGGGGGAGTTAGGGAAGGCTGTGTGGGGGGTTAGGGAAGGCTGTGTGGGGGAGTTAGGGAAGGCTGTGTAGGGGAGTTAGGGAAGGCTGTGTAGGGGAGTTAGGGAAGGCTGTGTGGTGGAGTTAGGGAAGGCTGTGTGGTGGAGTTAGGGAAGGCTGTATGGGGGAGTTAGGGAAGGCTGCATGGTGGAGTTAGGGAAGGCTGCGTGGTGGAGTTAGGGAATGCTGTATGGTGGAGTTAGGGAAGGCAGTGTAGGGTAGTTAGGGGAAGCTGTGTGAGGTCGTTAGGGGAAGTTGTGTGGGGGAGTTAGGGAAGGCTGTGTGGGGTAGTTAGGGAAGGCTGTGTGGTGGAGTTAGGGAAGGCTGTGTAGGGGAGTTAGGGAAGGCTGTGTAGGGGAGTTAGGGAAGGCTGTGTGGGGTAGTTAGGGAAGGCTGTGTGGTGGAGTTGGGGAAGGCTGTGTGGTGGAGTTAGGGAAGGCTGTGTGGGGTAGTTAGGGAAGGCTGTGTAGGGTAGTTAGGGAAGCTGTGTGGGGTAGTTAGGGAAGGCTGTGTGGGGTAGTTAGGAAAGGCTGTGTGGGGTAGTTAGGGAAGGCTCTGCAGAGGAGTTAGGGAAGGCTGTGTGGGGTAGTTAGGGAAGGTTCTGTAGAGGAGTTAGGGAAGGCTGTGTCGTGGAGTTAGGGAAAGCTGTGTAGGGGAGTTAGGGAAGGCTGTGTAGGGGAGTTAGGGAAGCTGTGCAGAGGAGTTAGGGAAGGCTGTGTGGTGGAGTTAGGGGAATCTGTGTGGGCTAGTTAGGGAAGGCTGAGTTAGGGAAGGCTGTGTGCTGGAGTTAGGGAAGTCTGTGTAGGGTAGTTAGCGGAAGCTGTGTTGGGTAGTTCGGGGAAGCTGTGTGGGGTAGTTAGGGAAGGCTGTGTGGGATAGTTAGGGAAGGCTGTGTAGGGGAGTTAGGGAAGGCTGTGTAGGGGAGTTAGGGAAGGCTGTGTAGGGGAGTTAGGGAAGGCTGTGTGGGCAGTTAGGGAAGGCTGTGTGGGGGAGTTAGGGAAGGCTGTGTGTGGGAGTTAGGGAAGTCTGTGTAGGGGAGTTAGGGAAGGCTGTGTGGTGGAGTTAGGGAAGGCTATGTGGTGGAGATAGGGAAGGCTGTGTGGGGGAGTTAGGGAAGGCTGTGTGGTGGAGTTAGGGAAGGCTGTGTGGGGGAGTTAGGGAAGTCTGTGTAGGGGAGTTAGGGAAGGCTGTGTGGTGGAGTTAGGGAAGGCTGTGTGGTGGAGATAGGGAAGGCTGTGTGGTGGAGTTAGGGAAGGCTGTGTGGTGGAGTTAGGGAAGGCTGTGTAGGGGAGTTCGGGAAGGCTGTGTAGGGGAGTTAGGGAAGGCTGTGTGGTGGAGTTAGGGAAGGCTGTGTGGTGGAGTTAGGGAAGGCTGTGTAGGGGAGTTACGGAAGGCTGTGTAGGAGAGTTAGGGAAGGCTGTGTGGGGAGTTAGGGAAGGCTGTGTAGGGAGTTAGGGAAGGATGTGTGGGGTAGTTCGGGGAAGCTGTGTGAGGTAGTTATGGAAGGCTGCGTGGGGGAGTTAGGGAAGGCTGCGTGGTGGAGTTAGGGAAGGCTGCGTGGTGGAGTTAGGGAAGGCTGTGTGGGGGAGTCTGGAAGAAGAGGAAGCGGTCTTTCTCCATTTGCAGCCACCAGTCAGAGGAACCCTCCTGGCCTCCTCTCCTC
Source organism: Oncorhynchus keta (assembly GCF_023373465.1). NCBI lineage: Eukaryota > Metazoa > Chordata > Actinopteri > Salmoniformes > Salmonidae > Oncorhynchus > Oncorhynchus keta. The sequence continues at coordinate 13,853,722 of NC_068430.1, read as the reverse complement.
TGGCTGTAGGGAGTCAGGCTTGTACCCCCCAGGCCGCCTCTCCTCTGACTGTGGTGAGTCAGGCTTGGACCCTCCTGGCCTCCTGTCCTCTGGCTGTGGGGAGTCAGGCTTGGACCCTCCAGGTGTCCTCTCCTCTGGTTTTGGCAAGTTAGGGGTAGGCTTGTACCCCCCAGGCCGCCTCTCCTCTGACAGTGGGGAGTTAGGCTTGCACCCTCCAGGTGTCCTCTCCTCTGGTTTTGGGGAGTTAGGCCTGAACTCTCCAGGCGTCTTCTCTGACTGTGGGGAGTCAGGCATGGACCCTCCAGTCCTCCTCTCCTCTGGCTGTAGGGAGTCAGGCTTGAACCCTCCAGGCGTCTTCTCTGACTGTGGTGAGTCAGGCATGGACCCTCCAGTCCTCCTCTCCTCTGGCTGTAGGGAGTCAGGCTTGAACCCTCCAGGCGTCTTCTCTGACTGTGGGAAGTCAGGCATGGACCCTCCAGTCCTCCTCTCCTCTGGCTGTAGGGAGTCAGGCTTGAACCCTCCAGGCGTCTTCTCTGACTGTGGTGAGTCAGGCATGGACCCTCCAGTCCTCCTCCCCTCTGGCTGTAGGGAGTCAGGCTTGAACCCTCCAGGCGTCTTCTCTGACTGTGGGGAGTTAGGCTGTGGTGAGTCAGGCTTGGACCCTCCAGGCGTCTTCTCTGACTGTGGGGAGTTAGGCTGTGGTGAATCAGGCTTGGACCCTCCAGGCGTCTTCTCTGACTGTGGGGAGTTAGGCTGTGGTGAATCAGGCTTGGACCCTCCAGGCGTCTTCTCTGACTGTGGGGAGTTAGGCTGTGGTGAGTCAGGCTTGGACCCTCCAGGCGTCTTCTCTGACTGTGGGGAGTTAGGCTGTGGTGAATCAGGCTTGGACCCTCCAGGCGTCTTCTCTGACTGTGGGGAGTTCGGCTGTGGTGAGTCAGGACTTTAGACCCTCCAGGCCTCCTCTCCTCTGGCTTTGGGAAGTTAGGGGTAGAGTTTTACCCTCAAGGCCTCCTCTCCTTTAGCTGTGGGGAGTTTGGCTAGGCATGCCCACATCTGGGCCCCATTAGCCACATCAGATCAGAACTAGTGCTGGAAAAGACACCTGACTGGACCTGAACAGGACATTTGAGTTTACATTAATTCTATAAAACATTACACTTTAATTATCCGAGAAATAAAGAAGAAAAATAAATGAATGCAGTGAGATGAAGACTCCCCACAGCCAGAGGAGAGGAGGCCTGGAGGTTCTTGATTTTCCTGATCAACAACCGGCACCATGACAACCCTTCCTTGGTGTTGGATATGGGGGTTCTGGAATTGATCCCCTGTGAGTTGAACCCTGACCCCACACTTACGTCAACTCACTCAGCAGACACACACACACACACTCACACACACACACACACACACACACACACACACACACACACACACACACACACACACACACACACACACACACACACACACACACACACACACACACACACACACACACACACACACACACACACACACACACACACACACACACACACACACACACACACACACACTAATACACACCACCTATACCCAGGGATGAGCCTTGGGTTTTGTTGGATAGATAGCCTTTCAGTGTGGATGCTGGGGCCCAGAGTACAATGCTGGTATTGTCTGACAAAAGGAAGGAACAGTGGGTTAACTGCCTTGTTCAGGGGCAGAATGACAGACTTTTACCTCAGCTCGGTGACTCAATCTTGTAACCATTCGGTTACTAGTCCAACGCTCTAACCTCCTGCCGCCCCCTTTAAAGAGTTGAATTTCCAAAATCTCACCACTCTACGCACATTTTTATTACACAACCGCCTGGTTTAAATTTTGGACTTCAAGCAAGGTTTCACAGATCCCGATGAGCTTCAATTCAATTAGTCTCAGCACCAGATAAATGGCCAAAGATTCTGGTCTATTGACCCCACTGGTCGTCGTCCAGAGATTGCTTCAACTGATTACTACCGCTCACTAGTAAGTATTTTGTCCAAACCTATTATGTTTCGATGAGTATTCAGTGCAGTGTGGTGAAAGAGTAATGTATGTTCAGTCAACATCATTCAAAACAGCATCCTGTTCAACGTCCAGCTTCACTGTACATCTAATATATCTAAGTACATACTGCAGCTAAGTGTATCTGACGATTGAAAGATCCATTGTGTCTTCTTCTAGAGGGTTGTTTGTAGAAGATCTTGTTCCTGTTTGGTCTATGGAAGGTTATGCTCCATTCTCTTTGGAGCCTACAGTGTGTTGACAGATGAGGTCACATGAGGCACGGTTGTCAAAAGACTAGACTGTGCTAATTATGATGACAACTGTTATCCAGACAAATGTATCCGCTTTGTAAATATTTATCATCATTGTTCCTTTATGTAAGCAGTGGTTGAAAACATAGGATCTTATCTTGTTGGAAACTGTATTCCTTATATTGATATCACAATATATAATGTTGATGGAATTTATTTACAGTAATAAAAGCCAATGGGGCAGCAGGGTAGCCTAGTGATTAGAGTATTGGATTAGTAACCGGAAGGTTGCAAGTTCAAATCCCAGAGCTGACAAGGTACAAATCTGTCGTTCTACCCCTGAACAGGCAGTTAACTCACTGTTCCTAGGCCGTCATTGAAAATAAGAATTTGTTCTTAATTAACTGACTTGCCTAGTTAAATAACGGTTATAAACAAATTACAAAAAACTGCATTAAGTATGATCCCATAGTCAAATGATGCAAATGTTCAACCATTCTTCGAAACACTTAGTGATATGCCCACCAAGGATTCACTGCTACAATACGGCATTGTAAGATGGAGTGACACACACTATGTCACTGGGGGTTTGGCTGGACACCCACTACCTCTTCCCTGAGTGGCTTAGTCTTTGCCAGGGTACTTCTCCAAGTGCTAGTGTGTTTTGAAGGAGTGATATTGAACCAATGGACAACACATCTTGCAGTATATGCACAGTGAATTGCTCAGGGATTTTCCTCTGTCATTGAGTTGGAATGCTCTTTTGCATTAAACGCCCCTCTCTCTGAACATTGAGTCAATGGAGTTCCCTGTTCTCACTGACATGAGTAAGGACATTTCCCTGTGGCACCCCGATAAATGTCATCAAGTGCACAGCTTGATATTTTATGGAACACTGATGTTCACTGGTTATGAGCTATGACCACGTGGACAGTAAAATGGTGGCTCCAACACCACAGCCAAAGATCTGTAATATTGCCTGATGCCACTTTGTCCACATAAACTAGTGTTATTTTTAAGAGCAGATGAATACTCAATCTGGTTGTGTCCTTGAGTGATCCAACTATAACAGCTATTCAGAAGTCACATCCACTTTTCCCCAGCCTGACAAGACAGGATCAGTGTATTACAAACCAACATACCGTACCCAAACCAACATACCGTACCCAAACCAACATACCGTTCCCAAACCAACATACCGTTCCCAAACCAACATACCAACATACCGTACCCAAACCAACATACCGTACCCAAACCAACATACCGTACCCAAACCAACATACCAACATACCGTACCCAAACCAACATACCGTACCCAAACCAACATACCGTACCCAAACCAACATACCGTACCCAAACCAACATACCGTTCACAAACCAACATACCGTTCCCAAACCAACATACCAACATACCGTACCCAAACCAACATACCGTACCCAAACCAACATACCGTACCCAAACCAACATACCGTACCCAAACCAACATACCGTACCCAAACCAACATACCAACATACCGTACCCAAACCAACATACCGTACCCAAACCAACATACCGTACCCAAACCAACATACCGTACCCAAACCAACATACCGTACCCAAACCAACATACCGTACCCAAACCAACATACCGTTCCCAAACAAAAATACCGTACCCAAACCAACATACCGTACCCAAACCAACATACCAACATACCGTACCCAAACCAACATACCGTACCCAAACCAACATACCGTTCCCAAACCAACATACCAACATACCGTACCCAAACCAACATACCGTTCCCAAACAAACATACCGTACCCAACCAACATACCAACATACCGTACCCAAACCAACATACCGTACCCAAACCAACATACCGTTCCCAAACCAACATACCAACATACCGTACCCAAACCAACATACCGTACCCAAACCAACATACCGTTCCCAAACCAACATACCGTACCCAAACCAACGTACCGTACCCAAACCAACATACCGTACCCAAACCAACATACCGTACCCAAACCAACATACCGTACCCAAACCAACATACCGTACCCAAACCAACATACCGTACCCAAACCAACATACCAACATACCGTACCCAAACCAACATACCGTACCCAAACCAACATACCGTACCCAAACCAACATACCGTACCCAAACCAACATACCGTACCCAAACCAACATACCGTACCCAAACCAACATACCGTACCCAAACCAACATACCGTTCCCAAACAAAAATACCGTACCCAACCAACATACCAACATACCGTACCCAAACCAACATACCGTACCCAAACCAACATACCAACATACCGTACCCAAACCAACATACCGTACCCAAACCAACATACCGTTCCCAAACCAACATACCAACATACCGTACCCAAACCAACATACCGTTCCCAAACAAACATACCGTACCCAACCAATATACCAACATACCGTACCCAAACCAACATACCGTACCCAAACCAACATACCGTTCCCAAACCAACATACCAACATACCGTACCCAAACCAACATACCGTACCCAAACCAACATACCGTACCCAAACCAACATACCGTACCCAAACCAACGTACCGTACCCAAACCAACATACCGTACCCAAACCAACATACCGTACCCAAACCAACATACCGTACCCAAACCAACATACCGTACCCAAACCAACATATCGTTCCCAAACCAACATACCAACATACCGTACCCAAACCAACATACCGTACCCAAACCAACATACCGTACCCAAACCAACATACCGTACCCAAACCAACATACCGTACCCAAACCAACATACCGTACCCAAACCAACATACCAACATACCGTACCCAAACCAACATACCGTACCCAAACCAACATACCGTACCCAAACCAACATACCGTACCCAAACCAACATACCGTACCCAAACCAACATACCGTACCCAAACCAACATACCGTTCCCAAACAAACATACCGTACCCAAACCAACATACCGTACCCAAACCAACATACCAACATACCGTACCCAAACCAACATACCGTACCCAAACCAACATACCGTTCCCAAACCAACATACCAACATACCGTACCCAAACCAACATACCGTTCCCAAACAAACATACCGTACCCAACCAACATACCAACATACCGTACCCAAACCAACATACCGTACCCAAACCAACATACCGTTCCCAAACCAACATACCAACATACCGTACCCAAACCAACATACCGTACCCAAACCAACATACCGTACCCAAACCAACATACCGTACCCAAACCAATGTACCGTACCCAAGCCAACATACCGTACCCAAACCAACATACCGTACCCAAACCAACATACCGTACCCAAACCAACATACCGTACCCAAACCAACATACCGTTCCCAAACAAAAATACCGTACCCAAACCAACATACCAACATACCGTACCCAAACCAACATACCGTACCCAAACCAACATACCGTTCCCAAACCAACATACCAACATACCGTACCCAAACCAACATACCGTTCCCAAACAAACATACCGTACCCAAACCAACATACCGTACTCATATCCATTTCAAACATCTCTCATCTACCAAATAAACTAAGCAGACATGGTATGTAGATGAATACGGTGTCAACCACACAATTCATAACAATTTGAAGGACCGCATAATATGCATAATGATCTGGTTCAGTCAACAGTGAACACATGGACGTAGTGAGTCTCACTAAGGTGTAACGACCACATTTACATTTACATTTAAGTCATTTAGCAGACGCTCTTATCCAGAGCGACTTACAAATTGGTGTATTCACCTTATGACATCCAGTAGAACAGTCACTTTACAATAGTGCATCTAAATCTTAAAGGGGGGTGAGAAAGATTACTTATCCTATCCTAGGTATTCCTTAGGATCAGTGTATTACAAACCAACATACCGTGCCCAAACCAACATACCGTACCCAAACCAACATACCGTACCCAAACCAACATACCGTACCCAAACCAACATACCGTACCCAAACCAACATACCGTACCCAACTTATACCATACAGTATACTAAAACATGTATTGCTGTACACTAATGAAATACCATACAGTATACTAAAACATGTATTGCTGTACACTAATGAAATACCATACAGTATACTAAAACATGTATTGCTGTACACTAATGAAATACCATACAGTATACTAAAACATGTATTGCTGTACACTAATGAAATACCATACAGTATACTAAAACATGTATTGCTGTACACTAATGAAATACCATACAGTATACTAAAACATGTATTGCTGTACACTAATGAAATACCATACAGTATACTAATATATTCATTACTGTATACTACTGAAATACCATATCATATACTAATACATTAAATACGGTATACTACTAAAATACCATAGAGTATACTTATACATGTTTTGCTATATATTACTGAAAGACCGTGGAGTTTAGGCCTGCTAATATATTAATTACTGTATACTACTGAAATGCCATACACTAATACATTAAATACTGTATACTACTAAAATACCACAGAGTATATACTTATACATGTTTTGCTATATATTACTGATAGACCGTGGAGTATAGGCCTGCTAATACATTCATTACTGTATACTACTGAAATACCATTCAGAATACTAATTCATTTGTTACTGTATACTACTGAAATAACAAATGTGTATACAAATAAATTCATTTCCATATATTCCTAAACTTCCCCACGGTATATACGAATACATTAATAACTGTATACTACTGAAATACTATACAGTATACTATTACACTCACTTCTGTACACTACTTAAGTACCATACACTATAGGCCTGCAAATACATTCATTACTGTGTACTACTGAAATACCATACCTGTATACTAATACATTAATTACTGTATACTACTGAAGTAACATATCATATACTAATACATTCAATACTGTATACTACTGAACTACTACACAGTATACTAATACATTCACTTCTGTATACTACTGAAATACTATACAGTATATTAATACATCCACTGCTCTATACTACTGAAATACCACATAGTATAGGCCTGATACATTAATTACTGTATACAACTTAAAATAACATACATTATACTAATACATTCATTACTGTATGCTACTGAAATACTACACAGTATACAATTACATCCACTGTTCTATACTACTGAAATACCACATAGTATAGGCCTGATACATTAATTACTGTATATAACTTAAAATAACATACATTATACTAATACATGCATTACTGTATGCTACTGAAATACTACACAGTATACAATTACATTCACTACTGTATATAGCTGAAATACCATACAGTATATTAATACATTAATTTACATTTTAGTCATTTTTTAGCAAACACCCTTATCAATTAGTGCATTCATCTTAAGATAACTTGGTGGGACAACCACATATCACAGTCATAGGAAGTACATTGGGCTAATTAAGAACTGTCCTCCCGATGGACCAGAGGTGGCAGAACGGCGTGTTGGGGTTAGGGTGTAGGGTTTGAGCATAGTCTGAAGGTAGGGAGGGGCAGTTCCTCTTGCTACTCCGTAAGCAAGCACCATGGTGTTATATTGGAAGCGAGCTTCAACTGGAAGCCAGTGGAGTGTGCAGAGGAGCGGGGATGTTTGAAGAGCAACAATCTGGATGAATTGCATAAATGATTCTGGATACGTCTTTACTGTATACTACTGACGTACCATACATTATACTAATACATTCATTACTGTATACTACTGAAATACTATACAGTATACTAATACATCCATTACTGTATACTACTGAAATACTATACATTATACTAATACATTCAATACTTTATACTACTGAAGTACCATACATTATACTAATACATTCATTACTTTATACTATTGAAATACTATATATTATAGTAATACATGCATTACTGTATACTACTGAAAAACCATAAAGTATACTAATACATTAATTTCTGTATACTACTGAAATACCATACATTATACTAATACATTCATTATTCTATACTATTTAAATAATATACATTCTACTAATACATTCATTACTGTGTACTACTGAAATACCATACAGTATACTAATACATTCATTATTCTATACTACTTAAATAATATACATTCTACTAATACATTCATTACTGTGTACTACTGAAATACCATACAGTATACTAATACATTCATTATTCTATACTACTTAAATAATATACATTCTACTAATACATTCATTACTGTATACTTCTGAAACTAGCTTACCTCAGTTGTTTTATCTAATCACAACCAAGCTGGAAACCATTTGTAAACTAGCTTACCTCAGTTGTCTTATCTAATCACAACCAAGCTGGAAACCATTTGTAAACTAGCTTACCTCAGTTGTCTTATCTAATCACAACCAAGCTGGAAACCATTTGTAAACTAGCTTACCTCAGTTGTCTTATCTAATCACAACCAAGCTGGAAGCTATTTGTAAACTAGCTTACCTCAGTTGTCTTATCTAATCACAACCAAGCTGGAAACCATTTGTAAACTAGCTTACCTCAGTTGTCTTATCTAATCACAACCAAGCTGGAAGCTATTTGTAAACTAGCTTACCTCAGTTGTCTTATCTAATCACAACCAAGCTGGAAACCATTTGTAAACTAGCTTACCTCAGTTGTCTTATCTAATCACAATCAAGCTGGAAACCATTTGTAAACTAGCTTACCTCAGTTGTCTTATCTAATCACAACCAAGCTGGAAACCATTTGTAAACTAGCTTACCTCAGTTGTCTTATCTAATCACAATCAAGCTGGAAACCATTTGTAAACTAGCTTACCTCAGTTGTCTTATTTAATCACAACCAAGCTGGAAACCATTCTTTACATGGAGGAGAGAGTTTGGGCGTAAGAGAAAGGAAAAGAGGCAGTCTAAAGAACAAAGCCCAAAGTCTTCTCTTGTCAAAGGACTAAACTCCCTATCCTGCACCCATCAATCGATAAATTGGGCCTTGAAATGAGATCTGTGTGAAAGGTGAGACGGGCCACCCTGTCTAGGGGCCTGAGAGGGCTGGCCCCAGGGGTGGGTACCTATTGTACCCCCGGCATGGGGCATTGAGGCTCACGCAGCCCCCCCATCCTCCCCTACCAAGAGGATCAGGTGACCCTCCAGCACCTTTGAAATCGGGTACGTGATCAAACACCCCGCCATCACAAACTCCACCACAGTCCCCTCCAGTGAAATCCAGGCCAGTTTACTGACATTGATGAGTTGGTTGCTTGGATCATTGGAGGGAATTTCCGTTCTTATCCAAAATTACTGGCTTCAGGAAAAGCATACTAAGTTTGAGTCCATTTGAAAAATGTAAAAAAGGTTTTACTTGTAAATGAATGAAAGTATTCAGGTAACCGTGTTTTCCTGAAGTGGTTTAACTCCCATGACATAAAGAACAAAGTGTCATGGGGCGGTGGGAAGGAGATGAGTGTTTTCTCCTAACCATATGGATGGTATAGGTTCCTGATGTTATCTCTAGAGTACCGTCCTTTCTCTCTTTCTATCTGTCTTCTTACACCCCCACTAGTTTTCCACTCCTCTTCTTGTTCATTGTTCTGTCGTGCCTGTTGGGAGATTGGAAGGGAAAATTCTTCATTCCTCTGTAATTAGTCCTTTTCTTCCAACACTGCCAGGGGTCAGCAAGCTCCAAGCACAGGGACATAACGTTGTTTAGATATCTGAGCCAAAATATGGTCTCTTTCACTCTCTCTCTCTCTCTCTCTCTCTCTCTCTCTCTCTCTCTCTCTCTCTCTCTCTCTCTCTCTCTCTCTCTCTCTCTCTCTCTCTCTCTCTCTCTCTCTCTCTCTCTCTCTCTCTCTCTCTCTCGCTGTCTCTCTCTCTCTTTCGCTGTCTCTTGCTGTCTCTCTCTCTCTCGCTGTCTCTCTCTCTCTCGCTGTCTCTCTCTCTCTCTCTCTCTGTCTCTCTCTCTCTGTCTCTCTCTCTCTCTGTCTCTCTCTCTCTGTCTCTCTCTCTCTCTCTGTCTCTCTCTCTGTCTCTCTCTCTCTCTCTCTCTCTCATCCAATCAGCCAGTGGGTGCTAAGAAGACATTCTTGTAACATGCTTCATTGAGCACTTCAGATTCACAGACAAGCCATTACTTTTCCATTACCCGTTTACATTCCAACACTGTTTTCATCTTTATGCTCTGAGTGACAAATTGCACAATTTATAAATCCAACAGTACTGAATATCTCAGTGTCTCAGGACTGCCCTGGGATACATACTGTACATGGGATCTAAGGAATGGCCCCAGCTCAACCTGATCTTTGAAAGAGAACTCTGCTAAAACCAAAATTGCTTACTTTGCTTTCACTAATCCTGTTCATGTCAATGCCTTGCCAGGGCCCGTTCCTACGACCGTCATTGTATTTTGTGTTTCTAGGTGTTTTCAAATGAACACATTCCACAGATTATCATTATTTTGAAAGGTTTTGTGCTAATTTGTGTAATTGTAGGTTATGGTGACACAATCTAAGACAATAAAATGGATGATAATTATGTATGGAGTTGTCTTTCCGTAGCTTATTTACACATTTCAACATGATTAGAGAGGTTTCCTTCAGAGGAATTTGGAATTCTAATATAATTTCAAGCTGTGTAAATCAGAAATAACTAAATAAAAACAAACAAGTGCAGTATGTCTTTTCTCTACAGTAACTATGCATGAACAAACTAACACTATGGTCCTTATACAACATCTCCAACTGTGTGACATATAATTGTGCATTATTGTAACGACTGTTGGTGGAAGACGGTGAGGACCAAGGTGCAGTGTTCATCTTGTTTATTTAACTGAACACTGAATAACCAAAACAACCGAAACAGTTCTGTCTGGTGCAGACACAAAAACAGAAAAACAACTACCCACAAAACACAGGTGGGGAAAGGCTGCCTAAGTATGGTTCTCAATCAGAGACAACGATAGACAGCTGCCTCTGATTGAGAACCACACGGCCAAACAACAAAGAAATCCAAAACATAGAAAATGAACATAGAATGCCCACCCAAGTCACACCCTGGCCTAACCAAAATAGATAATAAAAGCCTCTCTATGGCCAGGGCATGACATTTATATATAAGTTAACTTTTGTTTCATCTGTCCACAGAATATTTAGCCAGTAACGTTGTGGAACATCTATGTGCTCTTTTGCAAATTTCTGTCATGCATTGTTTTTTTGGACAGCAGTGGCTTCTTCCGTGGTGTCCTCCCATGAACAACATTCTTGTTTAGTGTTTGACGTATCGTAGACTCGTCAACAGAGATGCTATCGTGTTCCAGGTCTTAGCTGACGCTCTAGGATTCTTCTTAATCTCATTGAGAATTCTGCACTGTGCTCTGGCAATCATCTTTGCAGGAGGGCCACTCCTAGGATGAGTAGCAACAGTGCTGAACTTTCTCTATTTATAGACAATTTGTCTTACCGTGGACTGATGAATGTCAAGGCTTTTAGAGATACTTTTGTAACCCTTTCCAGCTTTATGCAAGTCAGCCATTCTTAATCGTAGGTCTTCTGAGATCTCTTTTGTTCGAGGCATGGTCCACATCAGGCAATGCTTCTTGTGAATAGTAGAGAGTTTTTTATAGGGCAGGAAATCTCTAACCAACATCTCCAATCTCATCTCATTGTTTGGACTCCAGGTTAGCTGACTCCTAACTCCAATTAGCTTTAGGAGAAGTCATTAGCCTCGGGGTTCACATACGTTCCCCAACCAACACTGTGAATGTTTCAATTATGTATTCAATATAGACAAGAAACATACACTCATTTGTGTGTTATTAATTTATTTCTTCGGGATTGGTGTCCCTTCCACAGGATGGTTGAGCTAACGTAGGCTAATGCGAATAGCATAAGGTTGTAAGTAACAAGAACATTTCCCAAGACATAGACATATCTGATATTGGCAGAAAGCTTAAATTCTTGTTAATCTAACTGCACTGTCCAATGTACAGTAGCTATTACAGTGAAAGATTACAATCCTATTGTTTGAGTAGAGTGCACACTTTTGAACATGATTAGTTATTAATAAACAAATGAGGCACATTTGGGCAGTCTTGATACAACATTTTGAACAGAAATGCAATGGTTCATTGGATCAGTCTAACACTTTGCCCATACACTGATTCCATCTAGTGGCCAAAATCTAAATTGGTCCTGGGCTGGAATAATACATTATGGCCTTTCTCTTGCATTTCAAAGATGATGATACAAAAACAATGGTTGTTTTTTTCTTTGTATTATCTTTAACCATTGTGTTATATTCTACTACATTCCTTTGACATTTCCATAACCTTCAAAGTGTTTCCTTTCAAATGGTTCCAAGAATATCCATATCCTTGCTTCAGGGCCTGAGCTACAGGCAGTTAGATTTGGTTATGTCATTTTAGGTGAAATTTAAAAAAAAGGGGTTAATCCTTAATTCAGCACAGTTTGTGTGTCTATTGTTAGATGAAGATCTGATCAAATTTTATGACCAATTTATGCAGAAATCCAGTTAATTCCAAAGGGTTCACATACTTTGTCTTGCCACTGTACATATAACTGTGTGACATACATTTCACTCCGAATGGGTAAAAGTAGACCCTCATAAATCACCCCTAACCTCACCTTTCGTTTAAACTGTTACATGTGTCCTGTCGCCCAAGGCTAACTCCTACAGTTGCTCAGTTCTAAGGTTACAGTGTTGACCTCCATAATCTACGCACTAGTTGTTAGGGCAGCCTGAAAAAAACAGTCAAATAAGCAATGATAACAAATCCAATATTAGTATGCTCTTAGCTGTCATATTCAATAAATCTCAATTTAAATATCTATTTCAGTCAAGCAGTGCTGCAATTGAATGTTTGTTGAATTGCCACAAGCTGGTTAATTGTCAGGTTGTTCTTGGATTTGGATGACCCTGGATGGATGAGTTTGGTAACATGTTGGCCCTGGATGGGTGAGTAACCCTTGGCAGAATACTTCCCTTTGCTGCCTCCTTGTGGTGTACACGGGAATAGACTTTGGAATTAGCCAAATCAAGTACAGGGAGGTTGCCATCATGTTTATAATCTTCTCTAAACAGACTTTCCGTCAGATTTGGTCATGGTTATCAAGTCATGATTTACGTAAAACATGTCTGCCACTATTAGATCATATCCCTCTGACACAGCACATCATAAATACTGAACCGTAATGATTTCAGTTGAGGGGAAAATGACCACTGCTGCTTTCTGACAGTGTATTCAGTTTAGGTTATTATGTGTTTGCTTACATACAGTAGAGTATACTATCAAGTCATGTTGCATCGCATCACAAGGATGTAGCAAAGCTACTGGTAATTTACTGAAGTTACCGGAATCTTCGGCAATTTATGGTAACGTCAGTAATTTATACTTATATTTTCATAGTGTACATGTTTTATATCTGTGTCCAAATTTTCCATGAGCTTCTAGTGATAGACAATATGGTTCATGAGAAAATAGCCTAAATAATGAAAAAACAGCATCTAATTAACAATGGCATAATTTTCAATTAACTATGCAAATCGTATCCAATTATTAACTTTTTTTACAACTGCCACCGATTTGGTGCCAAAACATTTACAACAAAGACATTGACATAGTAAAATAAATAAAAGTGTGCTTTTTTAAAAATAAAATATAATTATGGTATTCACTAAGTTGATGGTTTATATTTAGGATAATGTTTACAGATTGGTAATTCTATTTTAAATCATGTTATTTGATTATTCTATATATTTGATTATTTTATTTATTTCACATGTGAAAAGGCCAAACAGATAGACAGAGACAATTACAGGCACCTGTGATAATCTGAAGTACCCCAAAAGGCCACTAGATGTCATCTGATTACAAAAAATATATATCTTGAAAGTTACCAAAATGTTAGCTTGCTTGTAAAATTCATAACTTTCCAGTAATATACCCTCTGCACCTAAAGAGGATCGAGGGAATGTTAACGAAATATCTCGGACAAAAAGTGCTCATTTTTATTTATTTATAGAAAAATAAGAACACTATTTCATAAAAAATATCAACAATGTATTCTCATTTAATGTATTTCTTATAAGGGGATTTGGATAATAACATCCTGCGTTTGCTAAATATTCTCTAAGGCCATGGTGCTACCCTACAGAGTGCTTTTTCGTTTAGTTTATTTGCACAAATAGAAAGACAGTTTGTAACAGTAAATTAACTATATGTGCAGGAGGGGAAAAAAGCCCAAAAAGTCATAAATGGTCATACATCACACAGATTTAGCAGTGTTGACAAACGAACAAAGGATGAAATAAAAAGACTCAAAAGGGATAAAGGAATAGAACATCTCATCCGAAAGTCAAGCTACTGGTGTAGAACTGTGATGGACAGTACGTGCCTTTCAAAAAGTAAATTCAACAATGACAGGAGTAGCTTCGCAAAACCAGGCGGGAATGATTTCCAGATCATAGGGCCTCTATAGGTCATTGAGAATTGAGAATAGGTTGTTCTTGAGTATGGGTGACGAAGCTGTTTACTGTTTCTTGTTGAGTAGTTATGGAATTTATATGTGGCTGTAAAATAGTTTTTGAATAAAGAGGGTAATAACTGATTTAAAGTGCGGTGGCTGTAAATAGTTTTTGAATAAAGAGGGTAATAACTGATTTAAAGTGCGGTGGCTGTAAAATAGTTTTTGAATAAAGAGGGTAATAACTGATTTAAAGTGCGGTGGCTGTAAAATAGTTTTTGAATAAAGAGGGTAATAACTGATTTAAAGTGCGGTGGCTGTAAAATAGTTTTTGAATAAAGAGGGTAATAACTGATTTAAAGTGCGGTGGCTGTAAAATAGTTTTTGAATAAAGAGGGTAATAACTGATTTAAAGTGCGGTAAATAAATTGAGCAACTTAAAAATAATGTGTTTGATAAATATTCAGGAGTCGTACTTTTTTGAAAGTGGTGCTGAATGGTCTCTACAAACGGCAGGTGATATTGTTCTTACAGAGCATTTCTGCAGATATATTGATAGTAGTTTGGTGTGTGCTGGTCCATATAATGTTACAGGAACGGATGGATGGGAAGATCATTGTCTAATAGAGACAGAGGAAAAGTACTTTTGTTTAAGCGATATCTAATTTTGTATCCCCGTATTTTTGCCGATCTTAGAGGTTGTCTTTATGTGTGATGATGCATTGTCATGGAAAGCAATCAGAACACCAAAAAAGGGTGTTGTACATGCATGATCAACAGGAACAGGGCATTCAGAAAGTATTCAGACCCCTTCACTTTTTACACATCTGTTACATTACAGCCTTATTCTAAAATGTATTAAATACAGATTTTTTTCATCAATCTACACACAATACCCCATAATGAAAAAGTGAAAACAGGTTTTTAGAAATAAAAAATAAAGAACAGAAATACTTTTTTAACGTAATTATTAGACCGTTTGCTATGAGACTCGAAAAGTTAGCTCAAGTGCATCTTGTTTCCATTGACCTGCCTGGTTCACCAATTACTTTGCAGACAGAGTTCAGTGTGTCAAATCGGAGGGCATGCTGTCCGGTCCTCTGGCAGTCTCTATGGGGGTGCCACAGGGTTCAATTCTCGGGCCGACTCTTTTCTCTGTATATATCAATGATGTTGCTCTTGCTGCGGGCGATTCCCTGATCCACCTCTACGCAGACGACACCATTCTATATACTTTCGGCCCGTCATTGGACACTGTGCTATCTAACCTCCAAACGAGCTTCAATGCCATACAACACTCCTTCCGTGGCCTCCAACTGCTCTTAAACGCTAGTAAAACCAAATGCATGCTTTTCAACCGATCGCTGCCTGCACCCGCATGCCCGACTAGCATCACCACCCTGGATGGTTCCGACCTTGAATATGTGGACATCTATAAGTACCTAGGTGTCTGGCTAGACTGCAAACTCTCCTTCCAGACACATATCAAATATCTCCAATCGAAAATCAAATCAAGAGTCGGCTTTCTATTCCGCAACAAAGCCTCCTTCACTCACGCCACCCTAGTAAAACTGACTATCCTACCGATCCTCGACTTCGGCGATGTCATCTACAAAATGGCTTCCAACACTCTACTCAGCAAACTGGATGCAGTCTATCACAGTGCCATCCGTTTTGTCACTAAAGCACCTTATACTACCCACCACTGCGACTTGTATGCTCTAGTCGGCGGCCCTCGCTACATATTCGTCGCCAGACCCACTGGCTCCAGGTCATCTACAAGTCCATGCTAGGTAAAGCTCCGCCTTATCTCAGTTCACTGGTCACGATGGCAACACCCATCCGTTGCATGCGCTCCAGCAGGTGTATCTCACTGATCGTCCCTAAAGCCAACACCTCATTTGGCCGCCTTTCATTCCAGTACTCTGCTGCCTGTGACTGGAACGAACTGCAAAAATCGCTGAAGCTGGAGACTTTTATCTCCCTCACCAACTTCAAACATCAGCTATCTGAGCAGCTAACCGATCGCTGCAGCTGTACATAGTCTATTGGTAAATAGCCCACCCATTTTCACCTACCTCATCCCCATAATGTTTTTATTTATTTACTTTTCTGCTCTTAGGCACACCAATATCTCTACCTGTACATGACCATCTGATCATTTATCACTCCAGTGTTAATCTGCAAAATTGTAATTGTTCGCCTACCTCCTCATGCCTTTTGCACACATTGTATATAGACTCCCCCTTTTTTTCTACTGTGTTATTGACTTGTTAATTGTTTACTACATGTGTAACTCTGTGTTGTCTGCTCACACTGCTATGCTTTATCTTGGCCAGGTCGCAGTTGCAAATGAGAACTTGTTCTCAACTAGCCTACCTGGTTAAATAAAGGGGAAATAAAAAATAAAATAAAAAAAATCAACCCAGAGATGTTTCTTCAACTTGATTGGAGTCCACCTGTGGTAAATTCAATTGCTTGGACATGATTTGGAAAGGCACACATCTGTCTATATAAGGTCTCACAGTTGACAGTGCATGTCAGAGCAAAAACCAAGCCACGAGGTCGAAGGAATTTCAAATGTGCTAGATTGGGACAGATTCATGAATTAGAGTGGACTTTCATCAGCCACAGGAATTTTGTCTGCTAAAGTAGGCACTATTTCTGTGAAAACAGATTCAACTTGTCCGCAATCGTTTTTGGTTCAGAACGTGTACGTGATCCGTCAACTAGAACTTCATTGGGGAGGGATTTGTTTTTCATCCTTTTATTGAGGATTTCATTGATCGTGCCCCATAGTGCTCTCATATTGTTCTTATGATTTGAGAGTTCACTGTCATAGTATACTTTTTTTGGTTGTTTTAATAATTTGATTGAGTTTGTTTTTATATGTTTTGAATCTTACATGGTTCTATGAAATTAAATAATTTTTTTATAATTAGTTCTTAAAAGAAATTAATTCAATAATACCATTGGTCAGCCAGGGTTTCCTGATTTTAGTCTGTACCCTAGTAAAAAACAATAAAAATAGATTGTAAGATGTGAATGTTTCATTCAAAAACTTGGTATAGGCATGTGAGGATCATCATCCTTTAAAGCATCATTCTTAGAAGGTATCTGATTCTTAAAATGATTGATTATATGCTGGTTGATTATCCAATAACTTTGTTGATTGATGAGATTAACCGGTCTCCTCACTGACGTCGATGACATTAGGAATATGGGGAAAATAATCAGAAATATGTGAATAAGCTATGTGAATTAATGGTGTCCAAAAATACTTTAGTAAGATCATGAGTGTCAGAGTTTATAATATGAATGTTGAAGTCTCCCATAATACACCTGTAGACATGATTATAGTTTTCAGTATGGTAAAGCTTCTCTATGCAACCATGTCTCTGTAACTCCAAGAAAGTCTACTATAGACTGAAAACAGTGTGTTTTAGTCAATGTTTTGGTGATGAGAATATATTTCGTATAGTTTAATCTAAAAAGTTTAGCTTTTTAAATGTTTCACTATTTTTTATGAAATTCACTGAGGTGGGATGGTCCTCCACTGATAAAAATGACATCCACAAGTTGGCTCTTGGGAAGTAGATAAAGCCTCATTGCAAAAAATCCCGAAGTATCCCTTTAATGGGGAAGCCAGCTAACAAATCATCCCATGATCTTTACACTACTGGATGCCAACAACAACAACAGATGCACACACCGGCTGCTGGAAGCTCACATTCATGTGTTAACTGTGATGAACTTTGTGATGGAGTGCTTGACCAAAAAAGGTCTGTGTGCCAGTCTATTTCTGCTAGCTCTCTTGCCAACCCCTTGACTGGCAAACATGACTGGCACCCAGGCTAGTGAATATACAGTATACTGCAGAAGTACAGCAGCTGTAGCACACCATGCACTGAAAGCCCTGAGGTAGGACTATAATCATCTGTAGTTAACAGCTTGTTCCAATTGAACATTATGTCCTGTTGGAAAAGAAAGGAAGATGGGTTGGGAATCATGTTTGACAGACACTGAACTGTCAGAATCTGTAGTTAGTGTAGCGGATTGGAAACGGCTAGCTAGTTAGTGGTGGTGCGCGCTAAATAGTGTTTCAATCGGGGAAGTCACTTGCTCTGAGACCTTGAAGTAGTGGTTCCCCTTGCTCTGCGAGGGCCGCGATGGGTAACGATGCTTCGTGGGTGACTGTTGTTGATGTGTGCAGAGGGTCCCTGGTTCGTGCCCGGGTATGGGCGAGGGGATGGTCTAAAGTTATACTGTTACATTAGGATTATATTTTTTAAAGGGATCCAAATTGAAGATGTATTTAAAATGGTGAAAACACTGAGATGTGCAGGACATACTACCGACTACATTGCAGCTTATGTTTCATGCATTATCTCCCATGAGATACAGCTGCATGATACTCCCGGTACAAAACATTTAGGACACCTTCCTAATATTGAGTTGCACCACCTTTTCCCCTCAGAGTTTGCCTCAATTCGTGGACTCTACAATGTGTCGAAAGCGTTCCACAGGGATGCTGGCCAGTGTTGACTCCAATGCTTCTCACAGTTGTGTCAAGTTGGCTGTATGTCCTTTGGGTGGTGGGACAATTCTTGATTCACATGGGAAACTTGAGCGTGAAACCCCACTAGCCATTCAGTTCTAGACACCAACCGTTGCGCCTTGCACCTACCACCATACCCTGTTCAAAGGCACTTTTATCTTTTGTCTTGCCCATTCACCCTCTGAATGGCACACATACACAATCCATGTCTCAATTGTCTCAAGGCTTAAAAATCCTCCATACCTTTATTTCACTTGGAAAGTTACTTTACTCATGTAGCCATCTTTTTTTAGCCTCCTCATCAATTCAACAATCGCTCCATTCATCTTCATAGGACAGTGCAGGTAGGTAGTGAACTGATCTGTTTTTCTTAATGAGCATGAGAAAAAGGGTGTGTGAAGGTATCTGTACTAATGGAACTGTTTTCTCTGTCATGTGTCACAGAATGTTTTCTTCGGTCCCCCTGAGACACAGCTAAGTATCTGGGGTGTTTTCGCTAGGAACCAAACTGAACCAAATGGCCGAACCAGGGAGGGACCAATCTGAATTTGTCCAATAAGACACGCTTGTTTTTGTAGCAAAATATTTTCAGATGCAAAAACGTTTCGCTATGGTGTTCACCAATGAATACACCCTATTGCTGCACCCATGTGCTGTATTCAGCACATGGGTGCATTAAGCTGCATTCAGCTTAATAATATGAATCCAGAGTAACAACATGTGTTGCTCTAGTCACTTCAGTTTATTCGCATTTAATACTTTTACCTTCTAACTTAGTGACATTATTTGTAGATTGTGCCATTCTATACTATAAAGCCCACCAATGAGGAATGATGAACAGTCAGGTCTACTTCTTCACCATTTATTTCATTGACCCTTTTCTATGAACATCACTAATACATTATGGTAAAATTCAAACAGTGTCAGGGTATTCATCTCCTTTGATTTGTTGCGTGTTTGGACATGGAATGCTCACATCCTGTAATCTGCTCAGATTCTCTGATGTCCCTGTTCTGCCATATATCACTGCACATTCTGCAGCCCAGGAGCAAAATAATCATTTCCCAGTGATGGCCCGGAATATTTATACCCCTGTCCCCATCTCGGCTGACATTGTTCTCCTTTTCATAAATCATAGAGCTAAGGCAATTGCACACAGGCATACTGACCTAAATGAGATCTCTTCTCTTCATTGTGTTAGGTGCACTGACTGTGGACCAATCGCTTAGTATTTGTTTGTGTTTAGGGGGTTGGCACAGAGGGGGGAATTCCGACCATAGTTAAACACGGTAAATGGAACATAATTCCACTTTTTATGCACTTTTCTCTCGATGCGTATTCTGACCTTAAACATAAGCATGAGAATTGCATGCTATTCACCCATTATTTGTTTAGGGTGGAGATCAAATAAATGAAGGTGTGTCTACAGATACACAGTATTCTGACCTTGACTTAATTCCCTAATAATTCCATCACTGTCATGTGCTTCCTTTGTAAATGCTGTAATGTGGTTTTTGCTGAGGACCATAAGTAAATGCTGATAATACTTTTAAAAAGACATGTAGGCATATTTTGGCCTTTCTAGGGAGTTTTTCCTAGCCACTGTGCTTCTACACCTGCATTGCTTGCCGTTTGGGGTTTTAGGCTGCGTTTCTGTACAGCACTTTGAGATATCAGCTGATGTACGAAGGGCTATATAAATGCATTTGATTTGATTTGATATTAAATCGTTATGGCACGAAGCCATAACAGTGTGAACCAAAGGCATGGTGTAATACTTGGTCATGTCATCACACGGCTCCATGGTCAGTGCAGGCAATAGATGAGGGTATAGCCTACTATTGTACACTATTATCCCTGTTATAATTCTATATACACTAATCATCCAACATTACCATGGGATGAAGAACTGAATCGGGCAATTTTCAGATTGAATTAAACCACTGTTTTCTCTCTTTCTAATGGCTCTCTCTCTTTCATAATGGCTCTCTCTCTTTCGTAATGGCTCTCTCTCTTTCGTAATGGCTCTCTCTCTTTCGTAATGGCTCTCTCTCTTTCGTAATGGCTCTCTCTCTTTCATAATGGCTCTCTCTTTCGTAATGGCTCTCTCTCTTTCGTAATGGCTCTCCAAAGCTGTTTTTTTTATGATTCATAAATACAGTTGAAGTTGGAAGTTTACATAGAACTAGTCATTAAAACTAGTTTTCAACCACTCCACAAATTTCTTGATAACAGACTATAGTTCTGGCAAGTCGGTTAGGACATCTACTTTGTGCATGACACAAGTCATTATTCCTACAATTCTTTACAGACAGTTTATTTGACTTATAATTCACTGTATGACAATTCCAGTGGGTCAGAAGTTTACATACACTAAGTTGACTGTGCCTTTAAACAGCTTGGAAAATTCCAGCAAATGATGTTACTGCTTTAGAAGCTTCTAAAGCCTAATTGACTAATTAGACTAATAGAATAATTGACATCATTTGAGTCAGTTGGGGGTGTACCTGTGGATGTATTTCAAGGCCTACCTTCAAACTCAACTCTTTGCTTGACATCATGGGATAATCAAAAGAAATCAGCCAAGACATCAGAAAAAAACCTACAGGACTGTCTTTCTCCAGGAACAGGGTTGGAGAGTCCGGTTCTAGTGCTGTAAGTCTGCCGACACAATCCAAACTAAGAGGTACAATGTATTTAAGGGGATGGCTTAATGTACTGAAAACACAACTAAATGAAAACCCCACAAGAAACTCTGTTGGCCAGCAAGTGGGAGGGTTTTTATGAAATATATTCAGTGTGCAAGGTAGCCACACTTACATAGCGTGTTACACGACTGAATAAGGGAAGTCTGAATACCAAATAATGAGAAGTGAGTAGGAAAGGCGTACATTCCGAAGTCTGAATCGGCCCCATAGAGGACAATTTTGAAAATGATGTGTGGCATATTTGACCTGGTTAGCTAATGGCTGGAATATATGTCAGCGTTTGTGACTGAATTAGATTGTTATGTTTGTTTATATTTTTGTTCCATTTCTCCCTAAAATAAGCCAAGAAAGTCCATGTGAGGCAAGTTCATGTGAGGCATGACTGAGGTCTAGGGTACTGAGTGTTTCCTAATCAGGCCACCAGCAGTACCCATGGGGCGATGACTCTGCATGTTTAATCTCACAGGCCTTGGTTGAATGACTTGGCCAGTCCCCATGCAGGAAAGCCAGGATTCCCCCATCACTGTCAACAAAATCTGCCTCCCTAACACCGTCTGAAGGGCTTATCTGCTCCTCGTCCCAAATCAGAGCACTAACTATCTTTTCTTGACAACATGGAGTCTCCTCCAGTCATCCACATCTGCCAGTGACGCTGAAGTTCACCCCCACGCAAGTGTTCCCACTTCCCAGTCACAAACAGCTGGTCAACTGTACTCATTCTGCCATGGAAAATATCCTGTTTACCAATGAGTGTTTTATGTTATCGTGCTTTCAGATGTATTCCTTATCTTATGAAACAATGACGTGATTTAATTCAATACTTTGTTTAGCCAGTTTAAGTATTGAGAATATGATGGATAGACATGATCTAAATCAATTCTCTATTTTTTTGCCATGAAATCTTTTATCCTCATGTCTGTGTCCTAATGACATTAAACATGACATTTAACAGGGAGGCAAGTTACATGTACACACATTATGTCTAATGGTCTGGTTTAAGACATTTCCCTTTTTATTAAACTGATGCTGTTCAATAAACTTTTCAGAGTTCCTGGGTGGTGGTGACGGAAAGAACGATGTGTTCTCTGCTGGGAAACATCGTATGAAGGAGACCAAGGCGCAGCGTGGTATGCGTACATTCTCTTTATTAAAAGAATGAACACCGAACAAAATAACAAACGAACCGTGAAGCTATACAATAGAGTGCTGACAGGCAACTACACATAGTCAAGATCCCACAGCAGAAAGTGGGGGAAAAGGCCTGCCTAAATATGATCTCCAATCAGAGACAACGATAAACAGCTGTCTCTGATTGGGAAACATATCAGGCCAACATAGACATACAAAACCCCTAGACATACAAAAAACCCTAGACATACAAAAACCTAGAGTACCCACCCTAGTCACACCCTGACCTAACCAAAATATATAGAAAACAGAGATATCTAAGGTCAGGGCATGACAGCTAATTCCAAAATGGCAGTCTATTCCCTTTATAGTGCACTTCTTTTGACTAGGGCTCTTATCCTAAGTTGTGCACTATATAGGGAATATGGTTCCATATGGGACGTACCCTAAGCCTCTGAATCTAACATTCTCTCACAGTAAATATGAACGGGTTAAAGTATAAATAATGAATGTCCTCACTTCACTGACTCCCCTTATATTATTATTAGATTCAGATCATATAATATTCCTGTTAAATATACAGTAGTATGTTATTAGGTGTAATTTTTACAACCAGAATGCAGCCATGATTTGAAATGATTTATTTAGAGCACTATTTATTTCCTAATTTCGCACAGTAATCGTAAGTGTATGTGGAGTCCTAGATTTCTCTAAAATGGAGCCCTACCGTCAGTCAAACTAATAATAATGGTTCTTCAAAGGCTCTCAAAAAATGAGTCCGGCCTCTACATCTGAAATACTCCCAACTGGAAAGAATTCAACAAGATTTGAAAAATGTAGGGCTATATCTACTTAAAATTTAGTGCTATATCTACTTAAAATGTAGTGCTATATCTACTTAAAATGTAGTGCTATATCTACTTAAAATGTAGTGCTATATCTACTTAAAATGTAGTGCTATATCTACTTAAAATGTAGGGCTATATCTACTTAAAATGTAGTGCTATATCTACTTAAAATGTAGTGCTATATCTACTTAAAATGTAGTGCTATATCTACTTAAAATGTAGTGCTATATCTACTTAAAATGTAGTGCTATATCTACTTAAAATGTAGTGCTATATCTACTTAAAATGTAGGGCTATATCTACTTAAAATGTAGTGCTATATCTACTTAAAATGTAGTGCTATATCTACTTAAAATGTAGTGCTATATCTACTTAAAATATCTACTATAAAAAAATGTAGTGCTATATCTACTTAAAATGTAGTGCTATATCTACTTAAAATGTAGTGCTATATCTACTTAAAATGTAGTGCTATATCTAAAAATGTAGTGCTATATCTACTTAAAATGTAGGGCTATATCTACTTAAAATGTAGTGCTATATCTACTTAAAATGTAGTGCTATATCTACTTAAAATGTAGTGCTATATCTACTTAAAATGTAGGGCTATATCTACTTAAAATGTAGGGCTATATCTACTTAAAATGTAGGGCTATATCTACTTAAAATGTAGGGCTATATCTACTTAAAATGTAGTGCTATATCTACTTAAAATGTAGTGCTATATCTACTTAAAATGTAGTGCTATATCTACTTAAAATGTAGTGCTATATCTACTTAAAATGTAGTGCTATATCTACTTAAAATGTAGTGCTATATCTACTTAAAATGTAGTGCTATATCTACTTAAAATGAACACTTGATTACGTCAATCAGTTATACTCATATCATACACATTAGCCGATGCCAATAGCAACAGCAAGTCTTACAGTAGTCCGACACATAATGAAAATGACATTACAAGACTAAATACTTTACAATTTACATACATTTAAAAACATTAACATGTAGTGTGTGTGCATCTATCAGTTACACATATATGTCAGTACTTAGTGTAAACACATTGGCAAGATTAGCAAATGTAGGCATAACATGTCAGCAACAAACACTGACACTACACATCCAAGTATATCTGACCAAATGATGAAAGACAAGCATTGTAAATTTGAATTCCGTAAAGTAAATGTGGAAGAGGTCAAAAATGACTATTGTCTATCAACAATGACAAGCAACCAGGGTCTGGCAACTTGGATGGAAAATTACTGAGGATAATAATGAACGATATTGTCACTCCTATTTGCCATATCTTCAATTTAAGCCTACTAGAAAGTGTGTGCCCTCAGGCCGGGAAGGAAGCCAAAGTTATTCCCCTACCTGAGAATAGCAAAGCCCCCTTTACTGGCTCAAATAGCCGATCAGTCAGCCTGTTGCCAACCCTTAGTAAACTTTTGGAAAAAATTGTGTTTGACCAGATACAATGTTATTTTACAGTAAACAAATAGACTTCCGGCACACCTATAGGGAAGGACATTCAACAAGCACAGCACTTACACAAATGACTGATGATGATTGGCTGAGAGAAATGTATGATAAAAAGATTGTGGGGGCTGTTTTGTTAGACTTCCGTGCTGCTTTTGACATTATCGATCATAGTATGTTGCTGGAAAAATGTATGTGTTGTGGCTTTACACCTCCTGCTATATTGTGGATAAAGAGTTATCTGTCTAACAGAACACAGAGGGTGTTCTGTAATGGAATTCTCTGGGCAGCTGTCTAGGTCAATCTTTACTAACGACATGCCACAGGCTTTGAGTAAAGACACGTTAGCTACCACAGCGACTGATATGACAGCAACACTTGACAAAGTGCTGCAGTTATTTTCAGAATGGGTGGCAAGTAATAAGTTAGTCCTAAATATTTCAAAAACTAAAAGCATTGTATTTGGGACAAATAATATACTAAACCTTAAACCTCAACTAAATATTGTAATGAATAATGTGAAAATTGAGCAAGTTGAGGAGACCAAACTGCTTGGAGTAACCCTGAATTGTAAACTGTCATGGTAAAAACATATTGATACAACAGTACCTAGGATGGGGAGAAGTCTGTTTATAATAAAGTGCTGCTCTGCCTTTTTAACAACACTATCAACAAGGCAGGTCCTACAGGCCCTAGTTTTGTTGCACCTGGACTACTGTTCAGTCGTGTGGTCAGGTGCCACAAAGAGGAACTTAGGAAAATTGCAATTGGCTCAGAACAGGGCAGCACGGCTGGCCCTTGTATGTACACAGAGAGCTAACATTAATAATATGCATGCCAATCTCTCCTGGCTCAAGGTGGAGGAGAGATTGACTTCATCACTACTTGTATTTGTGAGAGGTATTAAAATGTTGAATGCACTGACCTGTCTGTTTGAATTACTGGCACACAGCTCAGACTCCCATGCATATTCCAAAAGACATGCCACAAGAGGTCTCTTCACAGCCCCAAGTCCAGAACAGACAATGGGAGGCGCACCAGTTCTACATAGAGCCATGACTACATGAAACTCTATTCCACATCAAGTAACTCATGCAAACAGTAAAATCTGATTTTAAAAACAGATAAAAAAACACCTTATACAACAGCGGGTGACTGTGAAGCAACACAAACATTGACACATGAATACAAACACACGACAACCTACGCACTATACACACACGTACACATGCATTTTGTGTTATAGATATTCAGTAGTAGAGTAGAGGCCTGAAGGCACACAGTTAATATGTTGTGAAATCTGTTCTGAATGTATTGTAATGTTTTTAAAATGGACTAATGGGGATCCCTAATAAACCCCAGGAAGAGTAGCTGCTGCCTTGGCAGCAGTAGCGGATTTACGTATAGGTGACATGGGCAGCTGACCGGGGCAGCATCTTGCAGGGGGCAGAACGGGGCACCCGATCGGTTTTCTATCGCTCATTTGAACGTCATGTCAATGATATCATGTCACTGTGTGGGACTGTGGGTCAATTAACCTTGTTGGAGTGGGCGCTCTGATTTGTAAACTAGGCAGGCTACTGCCTGTGAAGGTCCACACTCAGAAGTACGAGATGGGGAGGGGGCGGGGATAGGTTGACCTCAGGTCTCCCCACTGGAAGCCTGAGGTTGGGGGAGCAGGGGAATCTATCAAATAGCGCATCTCTAACTTTGTACAGTACTAATGCAATTAGTCAAATCAGTCACACTATGAAATGCTACCAAATAAACCACAATTCATTCATAATAGTTTGAATATATAAGTTCACAGACATATTGTTGCATTTTTTTCTGGTTTGTGTGAAATCGTTAAGAATAATATAAAACCAGTCTGCACACCACCAAGGTGAATTGGTTGACTCTTGGTTGAGGGGATGGGTAATGTATTGATGCTCGAGTGCCAAATCAACACAAATTTGTTTCTATTTCTGTTTGTTACTTCTTTTTGATATTTATGAGTCTTATTTTTGTATATAGTTTTATATTTGTATGTATTTGTATATATATATTTTTTTTTTGGGGGGTTCGCCCGGGGAGCCATACAAGCTAGAACCACTTGGCAGGAACTGATGGGGATCCCTAATAAACCCCAGGAAGAGTAGCTGCTGCCTTGACAGGAACTAATGGGGATCCCTAATAAACCCCAGGAAGAGTAGCTGCTGCCTTGACAGGAACTAATGGGGATCTCTAATAAACCCCAGGAAGAGTAGCTGCTGCCTTGACAGGAACTAATGGGGATCCCTAATAAACCCCAGGAAGAGTAGCTGCTGCCTTGACAGGAACTAATGGGGATCCCTAATAACCCCCAGGAAGAGTAGCTGCTGCCTTGACAGGAACTAATGGGGATCCCTAATAAACCCCAGGAAGAGTAGCTGCTGCCTTGACAGGAACTAATGGGGATCCCTAATAAACCCCAGGAAGAGTAGCTGCTGCCTTGACAGGAACTAATGGGGATCTCTAATAAACCCCAGGAAGAGTAGCTGCTGCCTTGACAGGAACTAATGGGGATCCCTAATAAACCCCAGGAAGAGTAGCTGCTGCCTTGACAGGAACTAATGGGGATCCCTAATAACCCCCAGGAAGAGTAGCTGCTGCCTTGACAGGAACTAATGGGGATCCCTAATAAACCCCAGGAAGAGTAGCTGCTGCCTTGACAGGAACTAATGTGGATCCCTAATAAGCCCCAGGAAGAGTAGCTGCTGCCTTGGCATAATAAATACAAATACAAATACAAATAAAAAATAGAACAAGTAGGTCACATGGGGTAGAGGCGTTGTGCCATGAGGTGTTGCTTTATTTGTTATTTTAAATCAGGTATGTCTTTCTTTTGAGCTATAGAACATCAAATCAAATTATATTGGTCACATACACATGGTTAGCAGATGTTAACGCGAGTGTAGCGAAATGCTTGTGCTTCTAGTTCCGACCGTGCAGTCATATCTAACAAATCTAACAATTCCACAACAACTACCTTATACACACAAGTGTAAAGGAATGAATAAGAATCTGTAAATATAAATATATGGATAAGCGATAGCTGTGCAGCATAGGCAAGAAGCAGTAGATGGTATAGAGTACAATATATACATATGAGATGAGTAATGTAGGGTGTGTAAACATTATATAAAGTGGCATTGTTTAAAGTGACCAGTGATACATTTATTACATCCAATATGTAATTATTAAAGTGGCTAGAGATTTGAGTCAGTATGTTGGCAGCAGCCACTCAATGTTAGTGATGGCTGTTTAACAGTCTGATGGCCTTGAGATAGAAGCTATTTTTCAGTGTCTCGGTCCCAGCTTTGATGCACCTGTACTGACCTCACCTTCTGGATGATAACGGGGTGAACAGGCAGTGGCTTGGCTGGTTGTTGTTCTTGATGATCTTTATGGCCTTCCTGTGATAACGGGTGGTATAGGTGTCCTGGAGGGAAAGTAGTTTGCCCCCGGTGATGCGTTGTGCAGACCTCACTACCCTCTGGAGAGCCTTACGGTTGTGGACGGAGCAGTTGCCGTACCAGGCGGTGATAGAGCCCGACAGGATGCTCTCGTTTGTGCATTTGTAAAAGTTTGTTAGTGTTTTCGGTGACAAGCCAAATGTCTTCAGCCTCCTGAGGTTGAAGAGGCGCTGTAGCGCCTTCTTCACCACACTGTCTGTGCGGGTGGACCATTTCAGTTTGTCTGTGATGTGTACGCCAAGGAAGTTAAAAATATCCACCTTTTTCACTACTGTCCCGTTAATGTGGATTTGGGGGTGCTCCCTCTGCATTTTCCTGAAGTCCACAATCATCTCCTTTGTTTTGTTGACGTTGAGTGTGAGGTTATTTTCCTGAACACCACATGCCGAGGGCCCTCACCTCCTCCCTGTAGTGTCGTCTCGTCGTTGTTGGTAATCAAGCCTACCACTGTCATCTGCAAACTTGATGATGAGGCGTGCATTGCCACGCAATCATGGGTGAACAGGGAGCACAGGAGAGGGCTGAGAACGCACCCTTGTAGGGCCCCAGTGTTGAGGATCAGCGGGGTGGAGATGTTGTTTCCTACCCTCACCCCCAGGGGGCCGGCCTGTCAGAAAGTCCAGGACCCAGTTGCACAGGGCTGGGTCGAGACCCAAACTGGATGACAAGTGGTGATAAATGCTGAGCTATAGTTGATGAACAACATTCTTACATAGGTATTGCTCTTTCCAGATGGGTTATGGAAGTGTGCAGTGTGATTGCGATTGCATCGTCTGTGGACCTAATTGGGGCGGTAAGCAAATTGGAGTGGGTGTCAGGTAGGGTGGAGGTGATATGATCCTTGACAAGTCTCTCAAAGCACTTTATGATGATGGAGGTGAGTGCTACGGGGCGATAGTCGTTTAGTTCAGTTACCTTAGCTTTCTTGGGAACAGGAACAATGGTGGCCCTCTTGAAGGATGTGGAAACAGCAGACTGGGATAGGGATTGATTGAATATGTCCGTAAACACACCAGCCAGCTGGTCTGAGCATGCTCTGAGGACGCGGCTAGGGATGCCGTCTGGAGCGGCAGCCTTGCGAGGGTTAGCACGTTTAAATGTTTTACTCACGTTGGCCACGGAGAAGAAGAGCCTGCAGGTTCTGGTAGCGGGCTGTGTCAGTGGTTCAGTATTGTCCTCAAAGTGAGCAAAGAAGTTGTTTAGTTTGTCTGGGAGCAAGACGT
The DNA here is from genome assembly GCF_023373465.1 of Oncorhynchus keta. Classification (NCBI taxonomy): domain Eukaryota; kingdom Metazoa; phylum Chordata; class Actinopteri; order Salmoniformes; family Salmonidae; genus Oncorhynchus; species Oncorhynchus keta. The sequence continues at coordinate 13,823,528 of NC_068430.1, read as the reverse complement.
CGGAGTCCGCGACGGGGCTGGTTTTCTTTTTGTAATCCGTGATTGACTGTAGACCCTGACACATACCTCTCATGTTTGAGCCATTGAATTGTGAGTCTACTTTGTCTCTATACTGACGTTTAGCTTGTTTGATTGCCTTGCGGAGGGAATAGCTACACTGTTTGTATTTGGTCATGTTTCCTGTCGCCTTGCCACGATTAAAAGCAGTGGAACGTACTTTCAGTTTTGCGCAAATGCTGCCATCAATTCACAGCGTATACATCAAAGTTGTTGTCTGAGGCTATCCGGAACATATGGCCATACAGTCATGGAAGGGACTTTCATGCACTCATGGCTCTGTATAATACTGTATGTTTCCTTGATTTTTTTCTGGACCTGGGTTTTTTGCATAGTTTTAATATTAGCCCTCTGATTACAATGAATAGCAAGACATGCAGCTCTGTTCTGGCCAGATTCAGGTTAACTAAGTCTTTCTTTGCAGCATTTGACCATATGACTGGACAATAATCAAGACAAGATAAAACTAGAGCCTGCAGGACTTGATTTGTGGAGGGTGGTGTCAAAAAAGAAGAGCATCTATTTATTACGAACAGACCTCTCCACATCTTTACAACCATTGAATCTATATATTTTTACCATGACAGTTTACAATCTAAGGTAACACTAAGTAATTTCGTCTCCTCCAGTTGTTCAACAGTCACAACCTTCATTAACATATTCCGCTGAGGTCTAGAACTTAGGGAATGATTTGTACCAAATAAAATGCTCTTCGTTTTAGAGATGTTCACGTTCAATTTATACTGGCCAACCATTCCAAAAGACACTGAAACTCTTTGTTAACATCTTTGGGACTGGGGGGTAGTATTGAGCAGCTTGGATAAAAAGGTGCCCAGAGTAAACTGGCTGCTACTCAGGACCAAAAGCTAGAATATGCATATAATTACTAGATTTTGGTAGAAAACACTCTGTTTGAATGATGTATGTGAGTATAACAGAACTCATGTGACAGGCAAAAAAAAAATCCAACCAGGAAGTGGGAAATCTGAGGTTTGTAGTTTTTCAAGTCATTGCCTATCGAATATACAGTGTCTATGGGGTTATATTGCACTTCCTAAGGCTTCCACTAGATGTCAACAGTGGGATTCAGTAGCCATACAGATACCCGCAAATCGCTTCTCTCTACCTCATCACCGGATTCCTGCCGCTCTGGATCATTACACCGGATGATCGCAGCTATCTAGCTGCAAATTAAAATCAAATCAAATGTATTCATATAGCCCTTCATACATTAGATGATATCTCAAAGTGCTGTACAGAAACCCAGCCTAAAACCCCAAACAGCGAGCAATGAAGGTGTAGAAGCACGGTGGCTAGGAAAAACTCCCTAGAAAGGCCAAAACCAAGGAAGAAACCTAGAGAGGAACCAGGCTATGTGGGGTGGCCAGTCCTTTTCTGGCTGTGCCAGTGGAGATTGTAACAGAACATGGCCAAGATGTTCAAATGTTCATAAATGACCAGCATGGTCATTAAAATGCAAATCAATTTATAACATTTTTGACATGCGTTTTTCTGGATTTTTTGTTGTTGTAATTCTTGTCTCTCACTGTTCAAATAAACCTACCATTAAAATTATAGACAGATGATTTATTTGTCAGTGGGCAAATGTACAAAATCAGCAGGGGATGAAATACTTTTTTCCCTCAATGTACCAGCTGTTTTTTCATTAATTACGCCACATCCAGCATTGAATAGTCCCCGTGATATGCAACTATTCAGGGAAGTCAGGAATCATTATCCTGTTTGAACTCACCGAGCTGACCCTGGGAGAACTACAAACTGTTCTTCGGGTCCTGGATGGGTCGTCCATTCATTTATTAGTTATTATTATTTATTAGACTCCATTAGTATTTGAACACAACACTTGAAGCTATTTTCTTATTGTTTAACTCTTTTTGTTTGTTTAAAAGATCCTTCACCTGTGATAGAGACACCACTGTCCTTAACGGTACACCCGCCGGCTTTGGTCTTTGTCATGGTAGCAATGTAGGTTTCGCTGTTACTCCTCGCAGTTCCAGACAGGGCAGGTTGCAGGGAAGATAGGAAACAACAACAATAAGCAGCAGGGATCTAGACAGCCACAAGCCAGGGACAATCCGCGGTCCCATCCACAGTGGCTAACTGCGTTGCGTGTTGCATTGAAGCCCTCAAGAGAACCCTGCTAGGCTAGCTGCTACGCCAAGCAGCTGCTCTGACCCGGCCTTGGTCGGCAGGATAACTGGATAGATAGTAGTGGTCCCTGCAACTGACGCCAGCGGAATCCAAATTCTAAAGGCAGCTAGCTAGTAACCAAACTTTTAAAATAGTATTTTAAATCTTTCCAAACACCAAATCAAGCTCTCCCTTGTTCCACGTTTAACAGGAATTCACATGATTTTCAGACTGATAATATTCTTCCCAAGCAATGTACTCACAGTTTGGCAGACTCAGAAACAGAATAGAATGAGCCAAGAACAATACATTTAGATAACATGTTGCTGTAATTAATGGGAATAGCGAAGTAACAAATACATTCTTGGAGAAATTGGTCATCAGTGGTGTTGCTCAGAAGAGCTGCATGGTTCAGTTTCTTCAACGATGAACAGATCAGAAGACTTCATGAGGAATTGTACTTTGAAGTCTGTTCTAATCAGATGTTCAACTTTGTTTGCTTTTGGGATTCTAAATAGGATTTCCTGCTCTGCCTGACACTCACAGTAAAATTCATAGTGAGACATTTGAGGGGAATGATGCTGGCTAGTCGTTTTGTCGGACAAAACTATCCTTTTTTGTGTCTGTATTTCTACCTTGCATCATGAAGAAGTGTGGGCTCCTGAGTGGTGCAGCGGTCTAAGGCACTGTATCTCAGTGCTAGAGGCGTCACTACAGACCCTGGTCAGATTCCAGGCTGTATTACAACCGGCCGTGATAGGGAGTCCCATAGGGCGGCGCACAATTAGCCCAGTGTCGTCCGGGTTAGGGTTTGCCAGAGTAGGTGGTCAATGTAAATAAGAATTTGCCTAGTTAAATAATGGTTAAAAATAATAATAATACAAAAAAATGGTATGCTATCATCTTGCTGTATGTGAGCCTCATCTTCAGCAGAGAGTGGCATAAGGGCATTGCTTGACCATATAGGGAGGATTCTGGGATTAACGTCTTGGGACCCCAAAACCATGGAATTGTTGTGGGTCCCCAATAGAGGAATGAGAACCACTGGTCTAGTTAGTAGGTTAGTGTGACATCCAGTACCCACTCTCAGTACCCATCATAATGGGGATAGATCCTGCTCAGTTGGTAGAGCATGGCGCTTGTAGAGGGTAAATGTTCCCGGGACCACCCAGAATGATGCACATGCTGTATCATAATGGGGATATATTAGATATATTCATAGTGTTGCAGTGACTCTCCCCAAATGTAGCTACAACAGGATGAGCCAATGGGCCATGTAGAGTGACCCCTCCATTTCAATGGGCCATGTGCAGTGTCCCCTCCATTTCAATGCGCCATTTGCGCTGTCCCCTCCATTTCAATGGGCCATGTGTGGTGTCCCCTCCATTTCAATGGGCCGTGTGCTGTGTCCCCTCCATTTCAATGGGCCGTGTGCTGTGTCCCCTCCATTTCAATGGGCCGTGCTGTGTCCCCTCCATTTCAATGGGCCGTGTGCTGTGTCCCCTCCATTTCAATGGGCCGTGCTGTGTCCCCCATCCATTTCAATGGGCCGTGTGTGGTGTCCCCTCCATTTCAATGGGTGTCCCCTCCATTTCAATGGGCCGTGTGCTGTGTCCCCTCCATTTCAATGGGTCGTGTGCTGTGTCCCCTCCATTTCAATGTGTGTGCCCCTCCATTTCAATGGGTCGTGTGCTGTGTCCCCTCCATTTCAATGGGTGTGCTGTGTCCCCTCCATTTCAATGGGTGTGCTGTGTCCCCTCCATTTCAATGGGTCGTGTCCCTCCCATTTCAATGGGCTGTGTCCCCTCCATTTCAATGGGTCGTGTGCTGTGTCCCCTCCATTTCAATGGGTCCCCTCCATTTCAATGTGTGCTGTGTCCCCTCCATTTCAATGGGTCGTGTGCTGTGTCCCCTCCATTTCAATGGGCCATGTGTGGTGTCCCCTCCATTTCAATGGGTCGTGTGCTGTGTCCCCTCCATTTCAATGGGTCGTGTGGGTCTGTGTCCCCCATCCATTTCAATGGGTCGTGTGCTGTGTCCCCTCCATTTCAATGGGCCGTGTGTGGTGTCCCCTCCATTTCAATGGGTCGTGTCCCCTCCATTTCAATGGGCCGTGTGTGTCCCCTCCATTTCAAAGGGTCGTGTGTGGTGTCCCCTCCATTTCAATGGGCCGTGTGCTGTGTTCCGTCCATTTCAATGGGCCGTGTGCTGTGTCCCCTCCATTTCAATGGGCCGTGTGTGGTGTCCCCTCCATTTCAATGGGTGTGCGTGTGTCCATTTCAATGTGTCCCCTCCATTTCAATGGGCATTTCAATGGGCCGTGTGCCCCTCCATTTCAATGTGTCCCCTCCATTTCAATGGGCCGTGTGCTCCATTTCAATGTCCCCTCCATTTCAATGGGCCGTGTGCTGTGTCCCCTCCATTTCAATGGGCCGTGTGCTGTGTCCCCTCCATTTCAATGGGTCGTGTGCTGTGTCCCCTCCATTTCAATGGGCCGTGTGCTGTGTCCCCTCCATTTCAATGGGCCGTGTGCTGTGTCCCCTCCATTTCAATGGGCCGTGTGCTGTGTCCCCTCCATTTCAATGGGCCGTGTGTGGTGTCCCCTCCATTTCAATGGGCCGTGTGTGGTGTCCCCTCCATTTCAATGGGCCGTGTGCGGTGTTCCGTCCATTTCAATGGGCATGCATGCCTTTGCTGTTCAGGAAGGTTTTTTCCCATAATCCCCTCTAGAGCAGGCTGTTTGATCATAATTTCAGTTGACCTCCATTGCTGTCTGCTCTATCAGTAAATATTTCAATGTCCCAAAACCACTCTGCTTGACAGGTAGAGGCAACAAAGATGGGAAATGAACCTAAACCACTCACACTTGTCAGGTATAGTTTACTTTTATTTTATATCACTCAAATATCCAATTAATGGTGGCCAATATTGAGCGATATCGTGAGTCTACCCTTACACATCTGAAATTACATGATCAATTGATATTTATTGATCATGAAAAGCATGCAGTTACTTGCTATATAACTCTGATTCAGGATAAATGTGCACTATATTTTTGCATGGAATAATCGGAAATGTGTAGCTCTAACTATGCTCTTCAAGGGGTGACATTACAACAAAATAATTCAAGTTTATTTAACAATCCCTTACATTTACATTTACATTTAAGTCATTTAGCAGACGCTCTTATCCAGAGCGACTTACAAATTGGTGCATTCACCTTATGACATCCAGTAGAATAGTCACTTTACAATAGTGCATCTAAATCTTAAAGGGGGGTGAGAAGGATTACTTATCCTATCCTAGGTATTCCTTAAAGAGGTGGGGTTTCAGGTGTCTCCGGAAGGTGGTGATTGACTCCGCTGTCCTGGCGTCGTGAGGGAGTTTGTTCCACCATTGGGGGGCCAGAGCAGCGAACAGTTTAGACTGGGCTGAGCGGGAACTGTACTTCCTCAGTGGTAGGGAGGCGAGCAGGCCAGAGGTGGATGAACGCAGTGCCCTTGTTTGGGTGTAGGGCCTGATCAGAGCCTGGAGGTACTGAGGTGCCGTTCCCCTCACAGCTCCGTAGGCAAGCACCATGGTCTTGTAGCAGATGCGAGCTTCAACTGGAAGCCAGTGGAGAGAGCGGAGGAGCGGGGTGACGTGAGAGAACTTGGGAAGGTTGAACACCAGACGGGCTGCGGCGTTCTGGATGAGTTGTAGGGGTTTAATGGCACAGGCAGGGAGCCCAGCCAACAGCGAGTTGCAGTAGTCCAGACGGGAGATGACAAGTGCCTGGATTAGGACCTGCGCCGCTTCCTGTGTGAGGCAGGGTCGTACTCTGCGGATGTTGTAGAGCATGAACCTACAGGAACGGGCCACCGCCTTGATGTTAGTTGAGAACGACAGGGTGTTGTCCAGGATCACGCCAAGGTTCTTAGCGCTCTGGGAGGAGGACACAATGGAGTTGTCAACCGTGATGGCGAGATCATGGAACGGGCAGTCCTTCCCCGGGAGGAAGAGCAGCTCCGTCTTGCCGAGGTTCAGCTTGAGGTGGTGATCCGTCATCCACACTGATATGTCTGCCAGACATGCAGAGATGCGATTCGCCACCTGGTCATCAGAAGGGGAAAGGAGAAGATTAATTGTGTGTCGTCTGCATAGCAATGATAGGAGAGACCATGTGAGGTTATGACAGAGCCAAGTGACTTGGTGTATAGCGAGAATAGGAGAGGGCCTAGAACAGAGCCCTGGGGGACACCAGTGGTGAGAGCGCGTGGTGAGGAGACAGATTCTCGCCACGCCACCTGGTAGGAGCGACCTGTCAGGTAGGACGCAATCAAGCGTGGGCCGCGCCGGAGATGCCCAACTCGGAGAGGGTGGAGAGGAGGATCTGATGGTTCACAGTATCGAAGGCAGCCGATAGGTCTAGAAGGATGAGAGCAGAGGAGAGAGAGTTAGCTTTAGCGGTGCAGAGCACCTCCGTGATACAGAGAAGAGCAGTCTCAGTTGAATGACTAGTCTTGAAACCTGACTGATTTGGATCAAGAAGGTCATTCAGAGAGAGATAGCGGGAGAGCTGGCCAAGGACGGCACGTTCAAGAGTTTTGGAGAGAAAAGAAAGAAGGGATACTGGTCTGTAGTTGTTGACATCGGAGGGATTGAGTGTAGGTTTTTTCAGAAGGGGTGCAACTCTCGCTCTCTTGAGGACGGAAGGGACGTAGCCAGCGGTCAGGGATGAGTTGATGAGCGAGGTGAGGTAGGGGAGAAGGTCTCCGGAAATGGTCTGGAGAAGAGAGGAGGGGATAGGGTCAAGCGGGCAGGTTGTTGGGCGGCCGGCCGTCACAAGACGCAAGATTTCATCTGGAGAGAGAGGGAGAAAGAGGTCAGAGCACAGGGTAGGGCAGTGTGAGCAGAACCAGCGGTGCCGTTTGACTTAGCAAACGAGGATCGGATGTCGTCGACCTTCTTTTCAAAATGGTTGACGAAGTCATCTGCAGAGAGGGAGGAGGGGGGAGGGGGGGGGGAGGATTCAGGAGTGAGGAGAAGGTGGCAAAGAGCTTCCTAGGGTTAGAGGCAGATGCTTGGAATTTAGAGTGGTAGAAAATGGCTTTAGCAGCAGAGACAGAGGAGGAAAATGTAGAGAGGAGGGAGTGAAAGGATGCCAGGTCCGCAGGGAGGCGAGTTTTCCTCCAACAGCACGCAGTTGTCAATGGTTTTAGCGGAGCTGGGGTCCCCTTGCCCCCCAGCAGGCAAATCAAATGCTTTGCACCTTATTGTGACGTTTTATTAACGATCTATAGGAAATCATTATTTTATTCTGGTATTCCATTTTGACTGAGTTCAAACTGATGACAGTAGTTATGAGCCAGAACAGTCTCACAGTATGGCTGCAATGTTTTTTTGGGGACAAATAACCTTTTGTAATGGGGCACTGTGGTGACTAAAAGGTCAATACGCTTTCCTTAGTGCATCTGTAATACTCAACAACTTGCAAAGTGCAGTGAGAGTAATTGTGTGTGTGTGTGTGTGTGTGTGTGTGTGTGTGTGTGTGTGTGTGTGTGTGTGTGTGTGTGTGTGTGTGTGTGTGTGTGTGTGTGTGTGTGTGTGTGTGTGTGTGTGTGTGTGTGTGTGTGTGTGTGTGTGTGTGTGTGTGCCTGGCCACCCACATGTACAGTATGTTTATTCTCATTTAAATTTCTTCTCCAGGGGAAGCCAACCAAGTGAGGGAGATCCCTATTAGCCAGTCCATTTAATACATTTGCAAAACATACTAAAGTGCGTGTGTATGTTGCCTGGCCTGTGGCTTCACCAGGCTGTAAATAATGTGCTATAGAGATCATCTCCCATGCAGTAGCTAAGGCATTTAGCTCTTCTCTCTCTTTGCATTTTCTCTCTCCTTGGCCAGTATTCCATATAATAATAATAATAATAATAATATATGCCATTTAGCGGACGCTTTTATCCAAAGCGACTTACAGTCATGTGTGCATACATTCTACGCATGGGTGGTCCCGGGAATTGAACCCACTACCCTGGCGTTACAAGCGCCATGCTCTACCAACTGAGCTACAGAAGGACCAGGACCATATAACAAACAGATGAGGATTTCTCATCACTGTGGTTAAATATACATGCACATTATGTTGGACTGGGTCTTGGTTAGTGCTCTCTTTTTGTAATAATCATTCCATCAGAAATGTCCTCTACCTGCTGTTGTTTTGATGTGTTTGTATTTCTAGCTAGCTAACAATCCTGCTACAAAAGAGGAGAACATTAATGGGTCAAATGCTCCTCCAGTTTCCAGTTTCACAAGATGAACAAACAGATGAACAAACAGATGAACAAACAAATGAACAGCAGGATGAGCAGTAGGATGACCAGCAAGATGAACAGTAGGATGAAGAGCAAGATGAACAGTAGGACGAAGAGCAAGATGAACAGCAAGATGAACAGTAGGATGAAGAGCAAGATGAACAGTAGGACAAAGAGCAAAATGAACAGCAAGATGAACAACAAGATGAACCGTAGCATGAACAACAAGATGAACAGTAGGATGAAGAGCAAGATGAACAGTAGGATAAAGAGCAAAATGAACAGCAAGATGAACAACAAGATGAACCGTAGCATGAACAACAAGATGAACCGTAGCATGAACAACAAGATGAACAGTAGGATGAACAACAAGATGAACCTCAAGATGAACAGTAGGATGAACCTCAAGATGAACAGCAAGATGAACAGCAAGATGAACAGTAGGGTGAACAGTAGGATGAACAGCTAGATGAAAAACAAGATGAACAAAATGATGAACAACAAGATGACCAACAAGATGAACAGCAAGATGAACATCTATATGAACAGAAGGATGAACAGCAAGATGAACAGCAAGATGAACAACAAGATGAACAGTAGGATGAACTTCAAGTTGAACAGTAGGATGAAAAAGAAAATTAACAAGAAGATGAACATCTATATGAACAGAAGGATGAACAGCAAGATGAACAGCAAGATGAACAACAAGATGAACAGTAAGATGACAACATGATGAACAACATGATGAACAGCAAGATGAACAGTAAGATGAACAGCAAGATGAACAACAAGATGAACAGTACGATGAACAACAATATGAACATCTATACGAACAGAAGGATGAACAGCAAGATGAACAGTAGGACAAACAACAAGATAAACAACAAGATGGACAGTAGGATGGACAGCAAGATGAACAAAAAGATGAACAGTAGGATGAACAACAAGATGAACAGTAGGATGAACAGCAAGATGAACAGTAGGATGAACAACAAGATGAACAGTAGGATGAACAACAAGATGAACAACAAAATTGACAACAAGATGAGCAGTAGGGTGAACAACAAGATGAACAACAAGATGAACAGTAGGATGAACAGCAAGATGAACCACAAGATGGACAGTATGGTGAACAGCAAGATGAACAAAAAGATGAACAATAGGATGAACAACAAGATGGACAGTAGGATGAACAGCAAGATGAACAACAAGATGAACAACAAGATGACCAACAGGACGAACAGCAAGATGAACATATATATGAACATAAGGATGAACAGCAAGATGAATAACAAGATGGACAGTAGGATGAACAGCAAGATGAACAACAAGATGAACAACAAGATGACCAACAGGACGAACAGCAAGATGAACATATATATGAACATAAGGATGAACAGCAAGATGAATAACAAGATGGACAGTAGGATGAACAGCAAGATGAACAAAAAGATGAACAATAGGATCAACAAAAATATGAACAATAGGATGAACAACAAGATGGACAGTAGGATGAACAGCAAGATGAACAACAAGATGAACAACAAGATGACTAACAGGATGAACAGCAAGATGAGCATCTATATGAACAGAAGGATGAACAGCAAGATGAACAGCAAGATGACCAGCAAGATGAACAACAAGATGAACAGTAGGATGAACAGCAAGATGAACAGTAGGATGAACAGAAGGATGAACAGCAAGATGAACAACAAGATGAACAGTAGGATGAACAGCAAGATGAACAGTAGGATGAACAGAAGGATGAACAGCAAGATGAACAACAATATGAACAGTAGGATGAACAGCAAGATGAATAGCAAGATGAACAACAATATGAACAGTAGGTTGAACAGCAAGATGAAAAACAATATGAACAGTAGGATGAACAGCAAGATGAACAACAAGATGAACAGTAGGACAAACAGCAAGATGAACAACTATATGAACAGTTGGTTGAACAAGAATATTAACAAGAAGATGAACAATATCGTCCACTTTTTCCCTCAGTAATTTCCCATCTAAGTTGCCAGACCCAGGTGGCTTGTAATTGTTGATAGACAACAATCATTTTCTTACCTCTTCCACACTAACTTTACAGAATGTAAAATTACAATTCTTGTTTTTCATAATTTGGTCAGTTTTACTTGGATGTGAAGTGTCAGCAGTTGTTGCTGCCATGTTATGCCTAAATTTGCTAATCTTGCCAATGAAAAAATTATTAAAGTTGGTGGCAATATCAGTTGGTTTTGTGATGAATGTACCATCTGCTTCAAAGAATGTTGGAGCTGAGTTTGCCTTTTTTCACAGAATGTAATTTAAGGTGCCCCAAAGCTTTTTACTGTCATTCTTTATTTCATTTATCTTGCTTTCATAGTGTAGTTTATTTGTATTTTTATTCAGTTAGGTCTCGTGATTTCTCAGTTTGCAATACGTTTGCCAATCGGTTGTGCAGCCAGACTTATTTGCCATTCCTTTTGCCTCATCCCTCTCAACCACAACATTTTTTCAATTCCTCATCAATCCTCAGGGATTTAACAGTTTTAACAGTCATTTTCTTAGTGCCTGCATGTTTATTAGCAAATGGAATAAGTAATTTCATAAATATGTCAAGTGCAATCACTACAAAACTTATTGTATGACCTTTTATACACTATATTAGGCCCAGCCTTTAGAACTTTGGTTTTCCTAGATATGGCTACCATATTATGATCTCTACTTCCAATGGATCTGGATACTGCTTTCAAGCAAATGTCTGCAGCATTCGTAAAGATCTGATCAATACATGTTGATGTTTTAATTCCTGTGCCGTTTGTAACTTCCCTGGAAGGTTGACTGATAACCTGAACCAGGTTGCAGACACTGGATACAGTTTGATGCTTTTTATTAAGTGCGCAGCTTGATGATAGCCAGGCAATATTTAAATCACCCAGAAAATATACTTCTCTGTTGATATCACATACATTATCAAGAATTTCACAAATGTTATCCAGACACTGACTGTTCGCACTTGGTGGTCTGAAGCAGATTCCCACCAGAAATGGCTTTAGGTGAGGCAGATGAACCTGTAGCCATATTACTTCATCAGTATTTAACTTGAGATCCTCTCTAATATTTACAGGAATGTGGTTCTGAATATAAACAGCAACACCTCCACCATTGGCATTTCTATATTTTCTATAAATGTTATAGCCTTGTATTGCTACCATTGTATTGTCAAAGGTATTATCTATGTGAGTTTCAGAATATGTATGTCATCTGTTACTAGCAAATTATTGATTTCATGAACCTTGTTTCTTAAGCTTTATACGTATATTAACGTGGGCTATTTTGAGCAATTTTCTTCTGGGATGCTTACTTGCTTTCATTGCTTTACTGGGAAGCAGTAGATGTACTCATGTTCCCTATGTTAGTGTAGGGTGAGCTGCTCACAGTGGACTTCCTCCTAGGGCACACCGGCTTAGTGCGAACAGTATACATCTGATTCATAGGCACATGATTACTGCATACAATAGCTGTACGACCAGTAGAGGCATTCGGTGCATTTAACGGGACATACATTAGGTTACTTACATTGTGTCTACTGACTTCCCTGTTGTAATGAACAATTGCTGAAGCATTATGACAACTCAGTGTCACAATGGTAGGGATTAGTTGAGCGGGGATTTGGTCACTGATAAATCATTGTCTCAAAGCAGCCTTAAAGTGCTGTGAAAGGATCCAGAATGACAAATGATTTGGATGGATCCCATCCCTCCTTATAAAATGTGTTTTGTTTTCCAAAAGGTATCGAAATTGTCAACAAAAGTTACACCCATTCAGCTGCAATAATCACGTAGCCAGTTGTGAAGAGAAAGAATCCTGCTAAAGCTCAGCCCATCCAATCCATTACCTTGACAGGATGTCATATGGGGGTTGAGGGAACACCTGCTTAGCCCATCCAATCCAAAGCGGTGATTTAGTTAAGGGGGGGCTTTCTGCTCAGCCCATCCAATCCATTACCTTGTCAGGATGTCATATCACATCTTACGACGCTATTACAAATGATACCCAAGCAAAGGTAACCTGTACTCTCCTCTGCTGCAGGTTACCTTTGCTTGGGTATCATTTGTAATAGCATCGTAAGATGTGATATGTCCTCTCTGGGGTTGTAAATCTTAGTGTGTATCCTGTCACTCCTCTGGGGGTCGGGTTACAGTATATCTCACTAAAGATAAAACTTTCTGGTCCTTATGGGTCGGAAATGATCTTATTAAAATGGGCTTTCAGCTTTTATTCATGAGTCAAATGATCACAATAGCAGCCATTAGCAATGATGTATTACACAATAATTGTTTGGTTGGAAATCCCTGTATGTATGACCTATGTGTGACCTTCACAGAGGAGGCTTATTGTGTAAGCAGAGAAGTTTGTCTGCAACATTTTAAATGCACAGACTCTGAGCTGTGTGTGTGTGTGTGTGTGTGTGTGTGTGTGTGTGTGTGTGTGTGTGTGTGTGTGTGTGTGTGTGTGTGTGTGTGTGTGTGTGTGTGTGTGTGTGTGTGTGTGTGTGTGTGTGTGTGTGTGTGTGTGTGTGTGTGTGTGTGTGTGTGTGTGTGTATTTACCCCTGATATTAGAGTGTATAGGTTGATAAGAAGCTTCAGTATATCCCCTGCTGTTTGTTATGTGTCTTGCTTGATTTGCACATTGCCGTGGCAGCAGTTGCTCTTCACATTTCCATGGTGGCAAGGACTAATTAATAAAGAAGAACATTTCACTGAGAATGACAGACCTCCAACCAATTTAAAATAAACATAGAGGTTTCCTGTTGTTCGACTTAACACTTCACTGTACAAACACTTCACTGCACAACCTCCAACACACTGTATTCACTTGTTGAAATATCATGTATAGGTTGTTTATGTACATTTACTTACTCTTCTGTATCTATTCTCAACATGTTCCTTTAAGACAATATCAGTATAGTATTCGTTTTCTCAAGTTAGTTAAGGTTAGCCAATAGTGGTTGAGCAACTGCTGCATGATTCTAATTTGACTAAACTACCCCTAGTGGCTCTCTCTCACTGCCAAATGGTAGTCTGGTAAAATTAGCATTGTTATGCTACGTTTATCATGACCTTGACCCAACAATACTGTATACAGTAGATGGACAGTGTGAATGTGGCTGCATCCACGCAGAGCCAATTGATTACTAATCAATGTTCCCTGGGCTCTCTCTGGCTCTGTTAATTCCACTGTGTGCTCACGAGCTGCAGCAGACGGAGACCAAATATGTTTCTCATTAATCAAAGAGGCACCTAAGAACATGACCTGTATTGCAGAGACATTGTCTGGCCTGGTGTTCTGCAGTAGAAGTATGATTATTTGAAGTGGAGAATTCTCTTTATTCCCCAGTGCAGATAAGAGTGTTTTGTTTCCGAGTAGATTATCATAATTCCTAGTGTGCTTTGCCTTGCCTGACCGTGAGGCAATCCCACAAAGCAATTTGGAATGTATTTTTATATTTCAGCGTTACCAAAGATACAAATTCATTACCAAAATGAATTTGTAGCATATTTTAAAGTGCTTTTGACTCCTGAGAGTTGAATGCAGAACAGGTCTCCTAGGTTGTGTTAGAATGGGGTAAATGCATCCAAGCGGCTTTATATGGAAGTCCATTAACTATTATTATACATATGTGACATTTATTGAGCATTGGTATGACTGAAAATGTTGTCCATATCCATTCACAACCCTGGTCTGTTCTAGATGGGAGAATTGATCACTTGTGGTGGTGTTTGTGACTGGGACAATTTAAAGAACCAACTTGATTTGCAGCCTGACTCTCTAGCCAACATGGAAAAACTTCTAAAAACAGGAAAGGCAAATGAAAACATTTGACCCACTAATGCCTTTCGAATTTAGACCAGATAGACAAAACAATGTTTATACAACTGGGAAATTCAAGGCAGACTGATTATGCCCTCCAGGGGTTTTGACCCTCCAATTGGAAAATGCTGCGCTATAGTAGCTTTTCTTTGATCCTTAGCTGGCACCAAATGCAGACAACTCTCAAAGCTTGAAACACCCACTCCAGAAAATCTCTTTGTTTCTGCACTCTGGGAATGCAACCTTTCATTAAAATGTAGATTATGCTATGTTTCACCCGTAGGTCTGATGCTGCTGTTTTCTATGCGCAGGTGCAGGAGTAATGTGATTTTTCAGCAATGAGGGTTTCTCTCATGAAGGAACAGTTCAAATAACCAACTTGATTTGCAGCCTGACTGACTCTCATATTGGTTGTACTCGTTGGGGAATTCCAGCCTTTAAAAGAGGTTGGAGTGTGAGCGGTTTCTCTCTCTCTCTCTCTCTCTCTCTCTCTCTCTCTCTCTCTCTCTCTCTCTCTCTCTCTCTCTCTCTCTCTCTCTCTCTCTCTCTCTCTTGAGCATGCTCACACAAAACACATGGAAAGCATGCGTGAAGATACATATTATGCACACACCATCACCAAAATTACATTAGGCAGGTGGAATTTATGCTGTCTAAATATAAAGAAGGCCTATCAAACACTCTCAGAGCTTCTGAATAAATTAATCTTCTTCCCCTTTAATTTGCCCTTCTAATCTCTCCAACCAACATGGAACCATTTCCAAAAACAGGAAAGGAAAATGAAAACATGATGTTTGTCAAAGTGTGAGATCAGATCCCGGGTATGTAGTGACGTGTATTCATAGATATCAAGGGAAGCCAGGCTTCCCCCCAAAAAATTGACCAAGAAAAAAACATACATTATTTTGTATGTTTTGTCTCTCTGTGTTTCATAACTGTCCTTCAACTCACAGGAGGCTGAATGTATCTCACCGCAGAAAGCATCCAAGTGAACGAAACAGCGGACCTCTTTCTCAGTTTGTCTAGCGTATCTATCTGATGATGTCTGGTCAAAAAGAGTATGTCATTATTGTCGCCTGTAGCATTGAACACAAGGGAAGCCAAAGAGCATTTGTCCTCCCTTGACAAGGAAAGTATAAAATAACAGCCAATCAGCGTCGAGCTAAACTCAGTGAGCTCAGCTGTGAATGGTCCTGGCACATTAAAAAAAAGTGTCAAAGGAAGCGAGTTTGGCTTCAGCCCAATCACATCACATCAGAAGCCAAATGGCAAAAATCTGGAATTTTTGCATCTCTTTGTGTCATTGTCCTCCGGTGGCTATTTAGCTAACTAAAATTGTCCCTTTCCCATAAAAGGAAGTTAGGCTAGCGAGCATGCATTTAGCCAGGTAGCCTAGGACAACAAAAACTAAAAGTGTGTAAGGATGGCAGGCTCAGAGTCAGGACAGGCAAGGGTCAAAACCAGGAGGGCGAGAAAAAGAGAGACTGGGGAAAAGCAGGAGCTGAGACAAAAAGCTGGTTGACTTCAACAAACAAGACGAACTGGCATGGAGAGACAGAAAACACAGGTAAAAATACCCAGGGGATAAGTGGGGAAGATGAGCGACACTTGAAGAGGGGGTGGGGAGACAAGCACAAGGACAGGTTTAAGATCAGGGTGGGACAGGTTCAGGTCAGTGACTCCCGCAATGTTTACAGGGAGATTAGATCACAGGCAGGTCAGACATGGTTCAGGACAGTGACTCCCTCAATGCCTATAGGGATAAGTGCTTACACAAATGCCCTTGGAAATTACAGATTTAAATTCAATTTACTCTGAGCTGAAGATGTGAATTTCAATTTGAAGAGAGAGTAGGGGGGAGAGCGGGGGGAGAGAGAGACTGTATCACAGTTACCATGGTAATCTATTCAGAAGAGAAAGTCCCTGATAAAATTAAAAGGGTATATTTTCTGTATTTGTCACATTGTTGATCCAACATTCAACACAAAGAGGCTATTAATTTCTTTGAACGATTTGAAAAGTGCTATTCATTATTTGTGACCCGATTCAGGGAACTAGGCGTATGTTGCAAGATACGACTTCACAGGAGAGCTGTTTCAACATAAAAAAATATATTTTTTATCAAAATGCGTTTTTTTGGCAGAAATGCCTTCTCGAACATTTCAACTTCCATGTGCCTTAATATCAAACGTATATGCCATCTGTAAATATTAATACAATTGTTAAATTATGAGCCTAGTTGGTTTAGGCACAGAAAAAGTGAACAACCTTCCCGCCAGTCATGATTGGCTCAGATAATGAGTGGGCTGGACATGCCGAGAGTTGAGTTTGTATTGTTTGCCATATAGCACTCATCTGTATCTTTGAGCTGGTCAGTATGTCTGGGTCATCATGTCAAACGCTGCTTTTTTATGTATCTTGTAGTAAAATTGCACAAACCTAATGTCAAGTTAAAGTGTACTGTTAGCTAGCTAAATTTAGCTGGGTGGCTTGCTAGTTAACGTTAGGTGTATGTTCTCTACTTTCTGGAGGACTGAGTTTTGAAATCAGTGGAATTCCAGTATGATAGCTAAGGAGAGAAAACACCAGTCTGGATTACATCATCAAACTAAGGGCAACCATGCATGGCATCAGACAGGAGACGTTAGCTGGCTGGGTCGCTAGCTAACGTTGTGTATGATATAATTCTTTACATCAGATACATTTGATTGATTAGTTATAGCTATAGAACCTGGTTGGTTAGCTACCTGCAGATTCATGCAGTATAATAATGTCAAGAGTTGTGATTATGCTCCATTACTAAGTTAGCTAGCTAGCTACATGTCTTAACAGAAGACTCCACTCAAATTTTGACAAAGTATTTTCATTTCAAGTTAGTGTACTGCTAACTAGCTGGCTAACATTAGCTGGCTGGCTCGCTACTAATGTTATGTCATGTGTTGGGATTCATTGTTTGCCTTGCTAGCTATCTAGCTACATTTCCTAACAAGATACTCTTGTCTTAGTGTGCCAAAGCGCAGAATAACTGATTCATTTTTGAATGTTTAACACTGGTGTCAGTAAATGTCGGCAACAAAGCGTATTCAAGTGTTGCCAGCAGCACAGTTCGTCACCAATGCTCTGGATAACATCAAAACTGCCTAACCAACCTAGGGGGAGTAAAATGGTCAGGGTGGGTGTTCTCTCATTATGGGTCTGGAAGTAGCAAGCCAAGGTTAGCCAGTTAGCTTGGGTGCTTGACTGTCGTTGTGATGTCAGAGCTTTCAGAACAACCCTACTTATTGGCCAGAGCATCCAGTGAGTGCTCTGAAAGCGAAACTCTCTGAATTTACGAACAGACAATCCGACAGCACAGTTGCCGTCACCAATGCTCTGGATAACATAACAGCCTAACCAGCTCTGCTAGGGCGAGTAATGTTCAGTCAGCTGTTCTCTCTCTCTCTCTTAGATGTTTGGAAGTAGCTGGCAAGTTAGCGCAGAGCGCACAGATTAACCCTTAAGGAGATGGGTGGGGCTTAAGAGGCTGTGAACATTGCTGAATAGGTGTAGACCAAGAAGGGCTCTCCAATAGTAGTACCAAAACATTGAAATACGTTTTTCTCAAAAGTGAGTTTATGAGTTGATTAACTTTCAAAGCATAATTTCTTTCCCATTGTTTCCTCAAATGCAGTGCATGATATACCATTTTGTGGCTCCGAGCCTCTACTTTTATCCAATGTATGAAACAGAATCCAGGTGATGAGCCACATTTTTCCTTTAAGAATAATTTGGTATAACTGTCTCAGCCAAAATGTAACATGTCACCAACTCAACACGTTTCAGAGGCCTATGATGTGTTGTTCCCATTGAGGCCAAAGGGGCAATAAACAGGATCCTAGGATGAAGGGAAGTGGTGATCAGCAGGATAACTGCTCTAGTTATTTGGATGTTGTCCTTCTACTAAGTCTTTCTCTGTTAAAGCCTTAAACTGGTTTAAAATAAATTATGTCATGGTTTAGTATTACAGTTATACAAGCACAAAGTCCTAATGCAGTGTTTCAATTTAGACCAAATAGACAAAACCATTTTTATACAACTGGGAAATTCACTAGAGACTGATTATCCCCTCCAGGGGTTTTGACCCTCCAATTGGAAAATGCTGCGATATAGTAGCTTTTCTTTGATCCTTAGCTGGCACCAAATGAAGACAATTCTCAAAGCCTGAAACACCCGCTCAAGAAAATCACTATCTACTGCACTCTGAGAATGCAACCAATTCATTAAAATGTAGATTATGCTATGTTTCAACCATTATATAATCACATTTATGAATAAATTATTAGTAGGCCTAATGTTGATGTTTTCTATGTGGAGGTGCAAGAGTAATGCACGTTTTCCGCCGTGAGGGTTTCTCTGAATTGCAGGTTTGATGGAATTCCATCCTACAATCTCTCGTGAAGGATTTGTTTTTCTGGACAGATCAATGTGTTGCAGCTGATCATAAAACCATGCCTCTGATGAGCCCTGTCATCATTACTAAGAAATGCAGGCATTGAGATTGAATATTGATTTAGCGTTTTCCTCATCAATCCCATGCTGCTGCAGATGTTGACACTTCAGTTCAGACACTTACATTACATTTTATTTGAGGCCATTACAATATCATGCAGAATACTAGTGCTGCTCTTGGAATATACTGTGGGGTTACTATTGACACATTTGATAAAAATGAGCAAAAATGACCTTGTAAAATAAATAATTCAAATATAGTATGCTCCAAAATAATTGGGACATTATGTCATTTTATACTAATACAATTGCTCAGAGAAAGAGATTTGTCAAGTAATACTTTTTTCCTCAAAAAGGTAGGGGACAAAATTATTGACACCCTTAAAGATTCTCATAACAAAATTGTCAAACGTGTAGTATCCGATGTGGTCCCATATTCCAAACAATGACTACATCAAGCTTGTGACAAACTTCTTGAATGCATTTGCAGTTTTTGGCCATCGAAGAGCCAAGCATTTGCTTGTGTTTCAGATTATTTTGTGCCCAATAGAAATTGATGGTAAATAATGTATTGTGTCATTTTGGAATCACTTTTTTTTTTCACCTTTATTTAACCAGGTAGGCTAGTTGAGAACACCTTTATTTAACCAGGTAGGCTAGTTGAGAACACCTTTATTTAACCAGGTAGGCAAGTTGAGAACACCTTTATTTAACCAGGTAGGCTAGTTGAGAACACCTTTATTTAACCAGGTAGGCTAGTTGAGAACACCTTTATTTAACCAGGTAGGCAAGTTGAGAAAACCTTTATTTAACCAGGTAGGCTAGTTGAGAACACCTTTATTTAACCAGGTAGGCTAGTTGAGAACACCTTTATTTAACCAGGTAGGCCAGTTGAGAACACCTTTATTTAACCAGGTAGGCTAGTTGAGAACACCTTTATTTAACCAGGTAGGCTAGTTGAGAACACCTTTATTTAACCAGGTAGGCTAGTTGAGAACACCTATATTTAACCAGGTAGGCTAGTTGAGAACAAGTTCTCATTTGCAACTGCGACCTGGCCAAGATAAAGCATAGCAGTGTGAACAGACAACAAAGAGTTACACATGGAGCAAACTATTAACAAGTCAATAACACAGTAGAAAAAAGTTGAGTCTATATACAATGTGTGCAAAAGGCATGAGGAGGTAGGCGAATAATTACAATTTTTCAGATTAACACTGGAGTGATAAATGATCAGATGGTCATGTACAGGTAGAGATATTGGTGTGCAAAAGAGCAGAAAAGTAAATAAATAAAAACAGTATGGGGATGAGGTAGGTGAAAATGGGTGGGCTATTTACCAATAGACTATGTACAGCTGCAGTGATCGGTTAGCTGCTCAGATAGCTGATGTTTGAAGTTGGTGAATTGTAAATGGTTTATTCTAAATAAGAATATAATATATATAAGAATATAATATGTCTCATGTTTCAACACTTCTATGTTAATGTGGATGCTGACATGATTTTGGATAATCCTGATTGAATCGTGAATAATGATGAGTGAGAAAGTTTCAGAGGGTCAAAGATCATACCCACCAAAACATGCTAAACTCCCCTATTATTGATAATGGTGAGGTTAACATTTTAAGTTTGGGCAATTTTTGAAAGTATAAATTACAAACATTATAAGCTCTTTTAAACCTCAAATAGCCTACACTTGGGAATGGCCTGCAACAACAGGGTGATCAAATTAAGATCTAACATTTGTATGCCTGCTGTTTTCTGATAAAATGGGAACATTGACAATACACCTAATATTGGCAGCATCTTTAGGCTACATCTTAGAAATGGCTTCATTTGAAGCAATATTATTATTGCATACGGTAGTCTGGACAATAGGCCTACATATTACTGACACATTTTATAGAGAAACAGAAGGAAAAATTCAGCTTAGCCTACTGTTAGTGACATTTGCTGAAGCAGGCCCAATTAATACATGTATGTAACATGCAATCATGTATAACTTATTTTCATTAGGACTAAATGTGGGCCTAAAAAGCAGTGATTGTGGTATAATGCGTATGTGGTATGAGTACGAGATCGATCTGATTATTCTTCATGAATCATTCTGAGCTAAAATGGCAATGAGATAAAGTGCGTGTCCATGCGCGTAATATTTGTATAATCCGTTGATTGAACGGAGTACGCAAATTTCAGGACCATGGAGAGCAACATGTGTATGGCTGATTGGTAGGCTATTTTCAAAAACAAGTACATCTAATGTAGAAATTACTTCTAACCCCCTGCAATAGAGAGTTCTGTCATTTAATTGAAATTGTCATCATATTTGACAGTAGAAATGCACAGGAAAACGTATTTTTTTCCCTTTGTACGAGCCTACATTTTGATGGTAGGGACTGTGGGTTTTTGTGATAGTGAATCTGTTTTGTAATACAGTTTTCAATCAAGGAAAATATCAAATGGGATAACTATAGGAGCCCGATATATTTAGGGAATTTGCAGTTATCCCTTCATTTATATGTGTTGTTTCTGTTTCATTTACAAGGTGTGCAGGTACCCAAGCGGTTGAGAGCGTTGGGCCAGTAACCGAAAGGTTGTTGTTTCGAATCCTAAGTGAATAGGTGAATAATCTGTCGATGTGCCCTTTAGCAAGGCACTTCAATCTAATTCCTCCTGTAACTCTGATAAATGACTCAAAAGGAAACAAATTGAGATGGCGTGCGCCTGCTGGTGTCTATGTGTTTAAGTTCCAACTGGGTGGAAGTGTGTCAGACATGCGCGCCGTGGGCGGGAATAGACCTGTGTTTATTAACCCCAGTGTGTGCTTCGTGGGGCGGAAACACTTCCCAGTGGCAACGAGTGGAGATGATGAGAGGGGAGGGAAGTCGCGTCGCCTGAGCGTCGGCTTTGCGTCTATTGGGGGTTTGGCTAGAGGAGGCGCGGCGCACTCTGCCCTCTCCATGCCACCTGTATGGATGACCACTTTAAACTCATCGACTCACCCCGCTCGGTGAGACACAGAGGCAACAACGTTGAGAACCACTGTTACTTCCAGACGGAGAAGGGCGTCATGACAGTCGAGAACATGTTGGAGGAGTCAGCGGCGCTTTCGAGCCACCTGTCCATGGATCGATATGAGCGAGAGCGTGGACGCGATTGCTGCGAGAGGGTGGTTCTCAACATTTCAGGGTTACGCTTCGAAACTCAACTCAAAACTTTCAACCAGTTTCCGAAAACGTTGCTCGGGGACCCCAGAAAGAGAATGCGTTACTTTGACCCACTGAGGAACGAGTACTTCTTCGACAGAAACCGACCCAGCTTTGATGCCATTCTCTATTATTACCAGTCAGGAGGGCGCATACGGAGACCTGTTAACGTGCCTATTGACATATTCTCTGAGGAGATCAATTTCTATCAACTCGGGGAAGAGGCTATGGAAAAATTCAGAGAGGATGAAGGATTCATAAAAGAAGAGGAACGTATTTTACCCAACAATGAATTCCAAAAGCAGGTTTGGCTTTTGTTTGAATACCCTGAAAGCTCTGGCCCAGCTAGGGGAATAGCTATCATCTCAGTGCTTGTCATTTTAATATCAATTGTTATATTCTGTTTAGAGACCTTGCCTGAGTTTCGGGATGACCGGGAACCTATCCCGTTAGCACTTACAGTCAATGGGACGGCCTCCTATCACGCAAATCCATTCACCGACCCTTTCTTTGTGATAGAAACACTTTGCATAATCTGGTTCTCTTTTGAGTTGCTGGTCAGGTTCTTCGCGTGCCCCAGCAAATCCACGTTCTCAAAAAATATCATGAACATAATCGACATTGTCGCCATATTTCCCTACTTCATCACTTTGGGGACAGAACTGGCTGAGAAGCAGGGTAACGGTCAGCAAGCCATGTCCCTCGCCATTCTCAGAGTGATAAGGCTCGTGAGAGTCTTTCGCATCTTCAAGCTCTCCAGGCATTCTAAGGGCCTACAGATCTTAGGGCAGACGCTAAAGGCCAGCATGAGGGAGCTTGGACTGCTGATATTTTTTCTTTTCATTGGAGTTATCCTTTTCTCCAGTGCTGTTTATTTTGCCGAAGCCGATGACCCATCCTCCAGTTTCACTAGCATCCCAGATGCGTTCTGGTGGGCTGTGGTCACCATGACTACTGTCGGATACGGAGACATGCACCCTGTGACAATTGGTGGCAAAATTGTTGGGTCATTGTGTGCTATTGCCGGAGTGTTGACTATTGCTCTCCCTGTGCCAGTTATTGTCTCCAACTTCAATTACTTTTACCATAGGGAGACTGATGGAGAAGAGCACGCACAGTACTTGCACGTCAGCAGCTGCGAGCACCTACCCTCAGCCACAGAGGAGCTGAAAAGGACTCGTAGCACGTCATCTCTGAGCAAGTCAGAATATATGGTTATAGAGGAGGGCATCAACAGTGGGTATAAACAGCCCAACTTCACCAATGAGAATAACCAAAACTGCGTGAACATCAAAAAGATATTCACGGACGTGTAAATGCTTTCATTTTATATGATGGAGATATAGAGTTACGACTATTTTTTTCTATGATAGCTACACTAATCGTGATGTGTCGGTACATATCTGTCAGGTGGAGTGTGCTAGTGTGCCACACAGGTTGCAAAACGTACTGTGATCTTACAATTCGTCCTTGAGTCCAAACAGGTGTTGATGTTCGGTAGTTCGGTAGGTTGTAAGTGTTGCATATATATTCCCGAATCGAAACAGTGTTGTCGTTGTGTTTTTTGAGGGGAAACGTTCGTTGGCTTATCAGTGTTCAGTCTTGTCATGAATAGCAATACAATATAATCTACAATGTCTGTAGGATGTTGCTTACATCGGATGATGACAAACATAGGCTATGCTTGAATGGGCAACCTATGCGTAATGGAAATATGGATATACAGTATCATAGCCTACGAGAGCAGGCTTTTAGCATTACAGCCAATACCAAATAAAACAAGAAAATGAAAGTACCAAGACTCGGGAATGTCTTTGATAAAGTATCTCCGTGTAATTTGAACGTATCATTACCCATTAAATGGGCTGGAATAATTGTATAGCCCACAATTGATATTGGTAGTAATTATTGGTAATTCATGGATCTGGCCATAATTCCATCCAAAGACATCGTCAGGACTACATGGAATTTATTTTCCTACAAACATGACTTCAAGACAATTTCCATCATGGAGGATAGTGTGAGCACAATGATGAAGACTTGGACACATTGCATATAATGGGCGTGGATGGAAGAAAGAAGAACAGCAAAGTCCCGCCTCCTGGATGCCACTGAACCTTGTGATGCAGTCTCCATGACGACTACAGTTTCCTGGGTAACCCCCGTTAATGTTACCATGGTATCACTCTGCGTTTTCACAGAAACCCTCCAGATGGATCAGCAGCCCGCCTTGAAAGAGAGAGCAGAGCCCTCCGTGAGTCTTAATATGATAAACATGTAGACCTAATGAAACAACCATTTAAAAAATCAGCATAAAAAGAAATGTCCACTCACTGTCAACTGCGTTTATTTTCAGCAAACTTAACATGTGTAGATATTTGTATGAACAGAACAAGATTAAACAACTGAACAAGTTCCACAGACATGTGACTAACATACATTTAATAATGTGTCCCTGAACAAGGGGGGTCAAAATCAAAAGTAACAGTAACAGTCAGTATCTAGTGTGGCCACCAGCTGCATTAAGTACTGCAGTGCATCTACTCCTCGTGGACTGCACCAGATTTGCCAGTTCTTGCTGTGAGATGTTACCCCACTCTTCCACCAAGGCACCTGCAAGTTCCCAGACATTTATGGGGGAATGGCCCTAGCTCTCACCTTCCGATCCAACAGGTCCCAAACATGCTCAATGGGATTGAGATCCTGGCTCTTCTATGGCCATGGTAGAACACTGATATTCCTGTCTTGCAGGAAATCCCGCACAGAACGAGCAGTATTGCTGGTGGCATTATCATGCTGGAGGGTCATGTCAGGATGAGCCTGCAGGAAGGGTACCACATGAGGAAGGAGGATGTCTTCTCTGTAACGCACAGCATTGAGATTGCCTGCAAGCTCAGTCCGATGATGCTGTGACATTCCGCCCCAGACCATGACGGACCCTCCACCTCCAAATCGATCCCTCTCCAGAGTACAGGCCTCGGTGTAACGCTCATTCCTTCGACGATAAACGCGAATCTGACCATCACTCCTGGTGATACAAAACCGCGACTCATCAGTGAAGAGCACTTTTTGACAGTCCTGTCTGGTCCAGCAACGGTGGGTTTGTGCCCATAGGGTTTGTGCCCATATGTTGCCGGTGATGTCTGGTGAGGACCTGCCTTACAACAGGCCTACAAGCCCGCCATCCAGCCTCTCTCAGCCTTTTGGAGACAGTCTGAGCACTGATGGAGGGATTGTGCATTTCTGGTGTAACTCAGGCAGTTGTTGTTGCCATCCTGTACCTGTCCCCCAGGTGTGATGGTCGGATGTACCGATCCTGTGCAGGTGTTGTTACACGTGGTCTGCCACTGCGAGGACGATCAGCTGTCCATCCTGTCTCCCTGTAGCGCTATCTTAGGCGTCTCACAGTACGGACATCGCAATGTATTGCCCAGGCCACATCTGCAGTCCTCATGCGACCTTGCAGCATGCCTTAGGCACATTCATGCAGATGAGGACCCTGGGCATCGTTCTTTTGGTGGTTTTCAGCGTCAGTAGAAAGGCCTCTTTAGTGTCCTAAGTTTTCATAATTCTGACCGTAATTGCCTACCGTCTGTACGCTGTTAGTGTCTTAATAACCGTTGCACAGGTGCATGTTCATTAATTGTTTATGGTTCAATGAACAAACATGGGAAACAGTGTTTAAAACCTTTACACTAAAGATATGTGAAGATATTTGGATTTTTACGAATTTTCTTTGAAAGACAGGGTCCTGAAAAAGGGATGTTTTTTTTTTTGCTGAGTTTTTATATGTGTGTTCAGTGTGTGTGTGTATATATGTATATGTATGTATACACACACACACACACACACACACACACACACACACACACACACACACACACACACACACACACACACACACACACACACACACACACACACACAGTATATATATATATATATATATATCCAGTTTCAACTGTTCTGCCTGGGGCTATGGAACCCTGACCTGTTGACAGCAGGGTCAAATATATTGTGTGTGTGTATGTGTGTGACACACACACACAAAGTGTATATATGTATATATATATATGTGTGTATATATACTAAGTGTGTATATATATATATATATATATATATACTGTGTGTGTGACACAAAGTGTATATATATGCATATTTGTATGTGTATGTATGTGCATATATATAAAGTGTGTGTATATTTATATATATAGATATATGGACACAGTGTGTGTATATATATATATATATATATATATATATATATATATATATATATATATATATATATATATATATACAGTACCAGTCAAAAGTTTGAACACACCTACTCATTCAAGGGTTTTTCTTTATTTTTACAAATCAAATGTATTTATAAAGCCCTTCTTACGTCAGCTGATATCTCAAAGTGCTGTACAGAAACCCAGCCTAAAACCACAAACAGCAAACAATGCAGGTGTAAAAGCA
Organism: Oncorhynchus keta; assembly: GCF_023373465.1. Taxonomy (NCBI): domain Eukaryota; kingdom Metazoa; phylum Chordata; class Actinopteri; order Salmoniformes; family Salmonidae; genus Oncorhynchus; species Oncorhynchus keta. The sequence continues at coordinate 13,796,994 of NC_068430.1, read as the reverse complement.
TGGTGGCTAGGAAAAACTCCCTAGAAAGGCCAGAACCTAGGAAGAAACATAGAGAGGAACCAGGCTATGAGGTGTGACTAGTCCTCTTCTGGCTGTGCCGGGTGGAGATTATAACAGAACATGGCCAAGATGTTCAAATGTTTATAGATGACCAGCAGGGTCAAATAATAATAATCACACTGGTTGTCGAGGGTGCAATAGGCCAGCACTTCAGGAGTAAATATCAGTTGGCTTTTCATAGCAGATAATTCAGAGTATCTCTACGCTCCTGCTGTCTCTAGAGAGTTGACTCTCTAGAGAGTCAAATATAAAATATATTTTGATTTGTTTCACACTTTCTTGCATAATACATACCTCCGTATGTGTTATTTCATAGTTTTGATGTCTTTACTATTATTCCACAATGTAGAAAATAGTCAAATAAAGAAAAACCCTTGAATGAGTAGGTGTGTCCAAACTTTTGACTGGTATTATTAAACGTTACAGAATGGAGGCAATTTTTTCTGTAGCCTATAGCCAAGACATCAAATCAATGATAGACACAATACATTCATAAATACATCACTTAACATGTTTTGGGTTGTGTTAATGCAAAAACGGGATCAACATATCATCAAAACGCAGGAATATATCCATTTTTCAACAGCCCATTTTAAATCTTAGCTATTTATTATATACCTATATTTTATTATGTGAAGAAAATCAAAAGTAACAGTCAAATGCAATCGCTCATCACAATTCCTTGACATTACTAGAGGCTTATGCTCAATATCTCTCTGAGTTGGCATGCCAACTGGGGCTGACGTCAAGCTAAACTATTGTCCATTGTTCTCCTCATACGGCTGTGAACTGTCCCTCTCAAAACAAACACAAAGGCTATGCCAAAAATAGGAGACGGCATTGGACATAGACTACCCATGCGACAGACAACAACATGCATATAATGTATGGCCAATGAATAATAAACGAAAACATAGCAAATGCAAATAATAAATATATATATACATAAACACGTAAATACAATTAATAAGAATATCATTTATTAATATTCGTATAATTATTAATGTTATTTTTTTTGTAGATTATTATCCATGTCTGACAAATAATCATTTAAAACAACAATGAAGATGAGTATCCTGATTGTTCTGATTAATAATTCATTTAAAGTAATATTATTGAGGTCTTTAGGAGTCTATTGGAAGTTAAAATGTGGGAAGGACAGTGCTTGCACGCTGTAATGTCAACGAAATATTGATTTGTTTATCACCCGCGCAGGGCTGGGAGCTGTATGGCTGGTCACTTCCACAGCACGAGCGCTGCCTCCCGCAGGGTGGTGTCCCAGCGCTGTTCTGCTTTTCCGTCTCTGTTAGGATTAATCATTGCCACGCTGCACCGTTCCCTTCCATCAAGACTAATCAGACCCAATTCACCTACATTAAATCAGTTACGCATAATTTAGATTTAGTTCAAATGTAAATGGGCATGTTAGGGCCTAACTATCTCTGAAAAATACATTATCCTAGTTGAGAAACCATTTGTCATTTGAAAGTGATAGTGCTGCATGTGGGAGAAAATCGTAGTAGTCTAATTAATTGGTAGTTAAATGGGCTAAGGCAGAATTAGCTTCACACATCTCTTTTTATGTCCTTAGAAATGTATCCACCACTACTCTGAAAAGTCTATGCCCAAAACAAAGTTCAGTGCTGCCCTCAAGTGAGATAACATATGTAGGACAGGGAGGATACAAGCTTGTTATGTTCAACATTATGATATGTCTGTATAAAGCGCACGTTATGATATCAAACATGCATAATGTAATCAAATATGAAGGAACTAATAATGACAGAATATGAAATTATTTATGACAATCCTAAATCACATGTAATTTCCCCCTAGTTGGATGGATATTTTCACTAGATCAGATAACCTCATCTCAACCTGGCAACAAGCGTCGCCCAACCAACACTGCTGCAGTAGAACACATGCACCTGAAAGGTAGTGTACATCTCTCTCTTATTCTTCCTTTTGTTACGTGATGGATTATGTCTGCATGTCATTGAAATATGTAAAAGCATGAGAGCTTCTTGTCTTGCACATATTACATAGTCATAAAAACTGCCTGAGCTTCACAAAAGTAAAATTAAAAATGTAGTACATTAATCTCTTACTTCCACAGGCCTAGAGGAGAATTAGCCTGACACATACCAATGGACTCAAGCTCCAGCAGCTCAACGCAGCACCAACTGAAATACATCAAGATATAGAGGATCTCTATGGCTCCACCATCTCCCACACATACTGTACTGGCCTAGAGAGAGACCCCAGAGGCAAGGTGCCATGGACACAGAGCCTTCAGCTAAGACCTCACCACACCTCCCATGGACTGTCTATCAGAGAAAAGATTACGTGTGGTACTCTGTGCTGATCTCTCGCTCTCTCTCGGTCTCTTTCTAGTGTCTTAGATCTGGAATACAATCCCAGAGATGCCAGTACAAGAAGACATACTGTGTAAGTGGCCCATCATAACTCACCAGTCCCCATCAGGCCTGGGGTTGGTCCATGGCCGTCCCCAGTCCCCATCAGGCCTGCGGTTGGTCCATGGCCGTCCCCAGTCTCCATCAGGCCTGCGGTTGGTCCATGGCCATCCCCAGTGGAGTAGAGGACTGAGATCATGTTTTTCAGCATCACAATGTATTCATGGTGTGTTGTCATTTTCCAAGGACAAATGTAAGCACATAAATGTGTCATCAACACGGTAAGCTTTTGCCTGTTTAGTAAAAATATTGCAGTGTAACAAGTTAGGATTGTTTATCTGAAAAATGAATGTCATTGGGGAAATGTATTTATCACACACACACACGATTGTATCCTCCTCTCTTTCCCTTCCTCCTCCACTCTCTTCTCTCTTCTTTCCTCTGTCATCCTCTTTTCCCAACACAACATAATACCATGACGTCACAGCTGCAGGTGGCTTATCAGAAGTGCTGAGTGTCTTTGTTCTCTCTGGAAATAGGGTCCACTCTTCATTTCTCCCCACTTCAGTATTTCTATGTTTGGGAAAATGAAAACATGTCTGTGAGTTACCCTGAGCTATAAATCACTTGTCAGTGGAGCTCAATTTGAATGCTTATGTGGAACACCTCAAGCTTCAGTTCAGTGCACCTCAGGAAAAGAAAAATGTCATTATTTTCTATGGTATGTTTAATACATTAGGTGAGGCATGTGATTCCATTTCTATTTAGTCAACTGCACATAATTACTGTACATACTGTACATTACGTGTGTGTGTGTGTGTGTGTGTGTGTGTGTGTGTGACTGGAAAAGTGTGTGATAGTATGTATGTCTGAATGTGAACATTAGTACAGACGGTATATATGTACGTTTGAGCGATGCCCAGCTGTAAAATGTAGATCGTCTCAGCTGGTACAGTACGCCTGGCTTGACTGCACTCTGGAACCCTCAGCATCATCCTCGGAATCAGCCTCGGCATCAGAGTGCTGAGAGGCCCTTCTCAGGAGAGGCACTCTCTCTGTTTCCACTGTGTTGGAGGAAGAACACACACACACACATATCATGGATTAGCTGCCCTTAAGGAAGCCAAGTCCCTCTGTGTTGTCAGCCTCTCACAGTTGGCTGGTCTTCTCTGTGGCTCGGTAGGGGCTCTCATTGTAAGCAGACGTGTGTGTGTGTGTGTGTGTGTGTACCAATGCACCACGCTGTCCAAAACACACATCATATACATCAACAGTGCATGATGTGGATAGGTACATACATTATGTGGTGTGTGTGTGTGTGATGCTCATCCAGAGGAGGCAAGGAGACCCCAGGCATCCCCCTCTACTCTCAGGCAGACATCCGCCACATGAAAGGAGTGAATCTGTAGCAGCAAGCTATAATGATACAGGGGATGGAGCTGACATGCAATGCATTCTGGGGAGAGAGAGAGTTCATTTATAGTACTACTAACTTCACCAACTGTACTGATGATTGTGTATATCTGTAACACTTCCTGTCTTAGCCCTAAAACGTTTATAAAAAGCTATAGGGCTGCGGACTGAAATATAGTATGCTTCAGACATATTACTATTATTACTCGATACAAATGGAAAACCATCCATCTACTCCTCAGAAGACATCTAATGGCAGACTGGGGGATATTTATCAAATTCACTCTTCTGGATCATGACTCTGTGTTTGTTCAACACTTTGAGTCAAGACTAAGGAAGGCCCACAAACCATATCATGGTATTGTACACATGTCCTTTTCTCCCAAGGGATATAAATACCAAGCCAGTTATTAAAGAAAGGGTTTTACTCTAAAGTGTTTCATTTCTACTGTCCTGCTCTTTGGCCGTATGTGTAAAGATGATCCGCTATCCGATCAGTCTAAGAAGCTTGAATGAGACCAAGGATACCAGAGATATTCACAGAAAATGTATTAATACATTAATTGACTATTTAGAGGGGGAAAAAGACTTGTATAACTTTCATTAACAAGCATACATTACACAGTTGCAGAACTGTGTTGTCATCTTGACCTTTCTGAATGTGTTGTAATTTCTACCTATCAATAAAGTCTAGCAAAGCCTTTAGGTATTACAAGGCCTTTTTCATTGAACTGAATGTTTCAGTACTTTAGAGGACACTGTAGAATGCATCGACCTCTTGAAGGACAGGCAAAGTCCTGTGTCACTGTGCTTTGACTTTACCTCTAACATCCCAGAGGAGAGAGAGACTCTCCAGGAGTGATCACAGAGCCTCCTACTTCTGCTTGATGAAACCCTAGGGGCAGTCACCATAGCAACAATATAAGACTAAGCACAACACTGTCCAATGGCAGAGGCATTTCAGGTTTGGATGTAACAACAATAGTGTTATTAAACACACTGGCTGTACAGTATATAATCATGTTACTAAAACCATTATAATTTAACAGTCATAAATGAATCTGGTGTGAAAGATCAATTGGTTATTTAGTGAATCAGGTGTGATGGCACTAAATTGGGACAAAAACCTGCAGTACTGTAGAAACAACCACACAGAGTATAACTATTCACATCCAAATAATCCCAAGGGGTCAAGGGTTAGGGGCTAAGAGATAAGGGATAGCCAGTTGTTTCTGGCCCAGGCCCCAGCAACACACATTTAAGTTCCCTCATGGCACACAGGGAATCCCCTGTACAAATGTAGGGTCTTAATTTGATCACTCTTTTGTTGCTGAGAATTCTTTCTGCACAGCAGGAAATGCAGAGGAGCTTCGTGATTTACATAAATTCACTGAAAACTCACACTAACGCACAGGCTTGCCATATATTAACAGTATTCCACTTTTCAAGGAGCCTCACTTCGACCAGCTAATACCACCTAACCATCGATCAAGTAACAGTATGGACTAAATGTTCAAATCCAGGATTATTTTGCTGAGACAATACGGGTCAAATTAAGATCCTACATTTTATCAGTAGCACTGACTCAACCTTGCTTCTCACTGACTGGAGGAAGCAGACAGTCTGAAGGGCCTGAGTCATGCAGTGCAGCAGAGCCAAAATAAACTCACATGAGCTCTTAGAAAATAGTTCCCTGCAACAAAAGGTTAGGATACTGGTTGGTGTCATAATTTGTTCACTGTTTGCGTGGTTGTCAGAAATGCTAATGTTTTGGATTTGGTCTTTCAGTCAAATGTCACATTGGAATGGACTATAACCTTTGATCTTTCCAACTTCTGCTGGATAAAATACATCATTTTTAATACAACCTGTCCGTACTGGGAGCATATTGGTCTATAGTGGTGTATGTGTGCCCCTCTGTCTATCTGAGGTGAACTAGTCAGGCCACGAGGGAGGCTGCTGCTGCAGTGATATGAATGCCCTTGTGCTTCTTTCTCCTGGTGTCCTGGCTCTGCTCCAGCGTCTGCTCCGTGCTCTCTCTCTTCATGCTGCGCTCACTGCTGTGGTTGTATGTGGTCCAGGCTGCAGTATGACTGGCCCGCTCTGCATCTCACCCTCCTGTCCTCGCACCCTACACCAAATCAAAGTTTATTGGTCACGTATACATATTTGCAGATATTATCACAGGTACAGCGGAGTGCATGTGTTTCTCGCTCCAACATTGCAGTAATACCTAGCAACGCAAAACAATGCACACATAATGCACCCCCCAAAAGAAAAGAGGAGAAAAAAAGAAACGAGCAATGTCAGAGGCCAGAATATAAATATTTCTTTATTAGTGTGTATAGAAAGTATGGACAGTCTATGAAGAGAAGAGGTGCATACCACACAGGGACACCACACAAGGACACAGAGAAGGACAGACCAGAGGGTATTTCTAAAATGCCTGACTATTACAGTACTTAACCTTGGGTCTTTTTGAGGAGTCAGTTCACCTAGGATGTCTACATTACCAGCGCCGCATGTCTAGTAGCACTCTACAGTATGCATAGGCTCAGGCTACCTTGCTTTCCTTCAGTATCCTGTATGGTATGTATAGCACGTCCCCTAGCTATACTCCTCATGGGACCACAAGATACTGCCCAGTAATAGTCTCTCTCTGTCCAACAAAATTATGTTGAAATGACTGATATCCCAAGGGGAGGAAGATGAATTCAGTCTCATTGAAAATGTGTTGTAAAAAACGTTCTGCTTTGGGGTGCACAATCGCCAGCTGTCCTAAGGAAAAGGATGTAGATCTTATCTGTTGAGGGTATACCGGAAGGTCATTTCAGTCCCTGTCCATTAGAACGAATGAAGATTTACAAGATGGACGGACACTAATGAAGGTATTGTAACGCTAACTCGGGTATTGTAACACTAATGAGAGTATTGTAACACTAATGAGGGTATTGTAACACTAATGAGGGTATTGTAACACTAATGAGGGTATTGTAACACTAATAAGAGTATTGTAACACTAATGAGGCTATTGTAACACTAATGAGAGTATTGTAACACTAATGAGGCTATGTTAACACTAATGAGAGTATTGTAACACTAATGAGGGTATTGTAACACTAATGAGGGTATTGTAACACTAATGAGAGTATTGTAACACTAATGAGGGTATTGTAACACTAATGAGGGTATTGTAACACTAATGAGGGTATTGTAACACTAATGAGAGTATTGTAACACTAATGAGGCTATTGTAACACTAATGAGAGTATTGTAACACTAATGAGGCTATGTTAACACTAATGAGGGTATTGTAACACTAATGAGAGTATTGTAACACTAATGAGGCTATTGTAACACTAATGAGAGTATTGTAACACTAATGAGGCTATGTTAACACTAATGAGAGTATTGTAACACTAATGAGGGTATTGTAACACTAATGAGGGTATTGTAACACTAATGAGGGTATTGTAACACTAATGAGGGTATTGTAACACTAATGAGGGTATTGTAACACTAATGAGGCTATTGTAACACTAATGAGAGTATTGTAACACTAATGAGGCTATTGTAACACTAATGAGAGTATTGTAACACTAATGAGGCTATGTTAACACTAATGAGAGTATTGTAACACTAATGAGGGTATTGTAACACTAATGAGGGTATTGTAACACTAATGAGGGTATTGTAACACTAATGAGAGTATTGTAACACTAATGAGGCTATTGTAACACTAATGAGAGTATTGTAACACTAATGAGGGTATTGTAACACTAATGAGGGTATTGTAAAACTAATAAGGGTAGTGTACGTCTAATGAGGACATTGTATCTCTAGTGAGGGTATTGTAACAACATATTAGCATCTTGTAACTCTAATTAGGGTATTGTGACGCTAAATGAATGTATTTTAACACTAATGAGGGTATTGTAACTCTAATGTAGTTATCGTTCACAGGAGTAAATTACATAATCTTATCCAGCAGCAAGAAAATGCAGGGAAATGCATAATATATAATAGATATAATCTGCCCCTCTCCACTCTCCACCGGTGTCACGACTTCCGCCGAGTTCGGTCCCCACCCCTTGTTCGGTCGGCGGTCGACGTCACCGGTCTTCTAGCCATCGCTGATCCATCTTTCATTTTCCATTGGTTTTGTCTTTATTTTCTACACACCTGGTTTTCATTATCCAATGACATGTTAATGTATTTAACCCTCTGTTTCCCCCATATTTGTTGTGCCTGATTATTTCTATGTTCAGTTCGGTTATGATGGCTGGTTTTTCGAAGGGTGTTGTGTTCACCCGTGCATAATATTTACCGTTGGTTATTGGTCAAGTGTATTTGTTTACCTTGTGCCTTTATTTTGAGTAAAGTACGTTGCTCACTTATTTTGCTCTCCTGCGCCTGACTTCATGCAACAGCTACACTCACTTTCTGACAACTGAGTCCTTAAGTTAAGAAGTTGGTATTTCTTTGAATGAAGGTGTCCTTGAATCCCTCTTTGAATCACCATTGTCCTTGTGTCATTGTTAATGTAAGCATTTTAAAGTATGTATTTAGTACTTCATTAACCAGTTACTGTGATTCTCACTTTGAATTATGGACAGTAATGTTCATTGATTATTTATACAGGCCAAAATGGTGATCTGACGTGTGTGTGTGTGTGTGTGTGTAAGCATGTATAGCGTGTATGTGATTGTGTGTGTGTGTGTGTGTGCATGTATAGCGTGTATAGATTGTGTGTGTGTGTGTGTGTAAGCATGTATAGCGTGTATAGATTGTGTGTGTGTGTGTGTGTAAGCATGTATAGCGTGTATTTTTATTTTATTTTTATTTCACCTTTATTTAACCAGGTAGGCTAGTTGAGAACAAGTTCTCATTTGCAACTGCGACCTGGCCAAGATAAAGCATAGCAGTGTGAACAGACAACACAGAGTTACACATGGAGTAAACAATTTAGCAAGTCAATAACACAGTAGAAAAAAATGGGCAGTCTATATACAATGTGTGCAAAAGGCATGAGGAGGTAGGCGAATAATACAATTTTGCAGATTAACACTGGTGATAAATGATCAGATGGGCATGTACAGGTAGAGATATTGGTGTGCAAAAAGCAGAAAATGTAAATAAATAAAAACAGTATAAAAACAGTATGGGAATGAGGTAGGTGAAAAATGGGTGAGCTATTTACCAATAGACTATGTACAGCTGCAGCGATCGGTTAGCTGCTCTCCTTAGCTGATGTTTGAAGTTGGTGAGGGAGATAAAAGTCTCCAACTTCAGCGCCATTTTGTCAATTCGTTCCAGTCACAGGCAGCAGAGTACTGGAACGAAAGGCACCAAATGAGGTGTTGGCTTTAGGGATGATCAGTGAGATACACCTGCTGGAGCGCGTGCTGTCAAATGGGTGTTGCCATCGTGACCAGTGAACTGAGATAAGGCGGAGCTTTACCTAGCATGGACTTGTAGATGACCTGGAGCCAGTGGGTCTCTGGCGACGAATATGTAGTGAGGGCCAGCCGACTAGAGCATACAAGCATCGCAGTGGTGGGTGGTATAAGGTGCTTTAGTGACAAAAAGGATGGCACTGTGATAGACTGCATCCAGTTTGCTGAGTAGAGTGTTGGAAGCCATTTTGTAGATGACATCGCCTAAGTCGAGGATCGGTAGGATAGTCAGTTTTACTAGGGTAAGCTTGGCAGCGTGAGTGAAGGAGGCTTTGTTGCGGAATAGAAAGCCGACTCTGGATTTGATTTTTGATTGGAGATGTTTGATGTGAGTCTGGAAGGAGAGTTTGCAGTCTTCCAGACACCTAGGTACTTATAGATGTCCACATATTCAAGGTTGGAACCATCCAGGGTGGTGATGCTAGTCGGGCATGCGGGTGCAGGCAGCGATCGGTTGAAAAGCATGCATTTGGTTTGTATAGATTTGGTGTATAGATTGTGTGTGTGCTGTTAAGCTGCTCAGAGTGGGCAGTGATGAGGCGTCGTCTTATAACAAGAGGCTATCAAGCGTGCGATGGTGCATTGCAGTGTCAATAGTCCTGTGCCTGGAACACACAGCTCCCTGCTCTCTGCTACCCTCCACACAAATAGACTGCCCTCCAGAGAATTGCAACGCTACTCAGGGTGAGAGAGACAAACTTGTACTGCATATTCAATAAGTCTAATTATGCTAACACAAGCTGTATGTAAATGACAGGGAACAGATGCATCAAGAACAAACGAGTTGATACTGAACCAAAGCCACTAACTGCAATGTATACTGTACTGCCGTACCACAGCACTATATGTCAATGGAACAAAGGTCTGAAAAATGGGTTGAGCTACCAGACATTATCTAAGAAAAGGAGCCCATAAGATACAAAGCCTTAGTTTCACCACTCATCAAGGTGCTTTTCTCAGCTCTCCTTCATATGGCCTGGTGGTATTGACTGATCAAGAGAAGTGGACGGGTGTGGAGTGACACACAATCCATACCCCTCAGATGCCATTCATTGTCATCACCCCTTAGCCTTCTCCCCCACCACCACCTGATTGAAACGCACACCAAACTCATTTTGCCCAGGGGTTGCATTAGGTTTTCAACGTGGCCTGGAGGCCCGCACTGAAAAGGTGTTATATTTCCTTGCTGTCAAAAATTTTGCAAAAATTGTCCCCTACCCATTATGCTCCCTGCGAGTTGGACACAGTCAAGAAACCAGGCAGGTCACCCATGATACAATTCAGTGTTCAATGTCCATCCATGTCTGAGGGCGTGAGCACTGTTACCTTCAAGTAGGTTTCAGTTTTGCTAGGGCATTGTGGATGGAGTTGTCGGATGGGAGTGAGCATCTGCATCTGGTTCAAAAGGTTGTATGTTCAATTCCAGTGACAGAAAGTTGTTTTTATATTTTGGTTTTAAGCCTATCCCAAACCTTTACCCTTATCTTAACCATTCAGAGTTAATGCCTAACCTTAAGAATTTGGTGTTAATGCCTAAACTTAAACCTAGCCTTAAAAATGCTGAGTTAATGCCTAAACTTAACAAGAAACTGTCACGCCCTGATCTGTTTCACCTGTCCTTGTGCTTGTCTCCACCCCCCTCCAGGTGCTGCTCATCTTCCCAATTATTCCCCTGTGTATTTATACCTGTGTTCTCTGTATGTTTGTTGCCAGTTTGTCTTGTTCATTCAAACTGACTGGCGTTTTTCCTGTCAGCTCCTATCGTTTCCCAGCCTCTCTTTGCTAGTCCTCCCGGTTTTGACCTTTGCCTGTCCTGACCCTGTACCTGCCCACCCGCCTGACCTCTCTGCATGACCCTGAGCCTGCCTGCCGTCCTGTACCTTTGCTCCACCTCTGGATTATTGAACCCTGCCTGTCCCTGACCCTGAGTCCGCCGTCCGTCCTGTACTTTTGCCCTACCCTGGATATTCGACCCCTGCCTGCCTTGACTTGTCTTTGCCTGCCCCTGTTGCTACAATAAACAATGTTACTTAGACAGTCTGCAGTCTGGGTCTTACCTTGATTCCTGATAGAAACTATATGAATGTAGGTGCATTACTATTTCTACACTGTTTCAATTTAGTTTTTGTCATTTTAAAGTATATTGAGATCGTCCCCACCCCAAAACAAAATATTGTAAAAAGAAAATGCATATATTATTATTATTCTTATTGTTTTATTTTTTACTCAAACCACCCCGGGCCAGATTGGACCCCCTCGGCCCATATGTTTGACACCCCTGACTTAGAGCACTAGGGCCTTCACATTTAATTTAAGTACCCACTGGGCACAGAAGTCAATTCAACATCTAGTCCTTGTTGGTTGAAATTACGTGGAAACCAGTGTGTGCCCAGTGGGTAGACAGCTAATGCAACGTGAACTGAGCTTCATGAGACTGCATTAACAGGCTTTGTAACAGGCCCCTAGCTCATAAATAATGTCTGTGCTGTCAGGGGGAACCTGGGAAATCCATTAAGGGACAGTGGAAAAGGTGTACGCATGTGTGGCAGACGTTACAGGGCTGCAGGGGCAGCCTTGACAGTCCCTTTCCTACTATAGGGGCTGCTGCCAGGAGTAACCTTGATGAAGCCAAGTCTCACACAAATCACCAGCTTGCTCCTTCCCCTATCCCTCCACCTCCTCCTCCTCCTCTTGCAGGGGATTCCCAACCTTTGACACAGAAGGTCATTCAGGTCGTTGCTACTCTCTTTGCACTTTCTCTCATTGCTCCTTTTGGCCAGAATGGCATTCACTATTGATCCCCCTCCCCCTGTCTGCATCATTAATTGTTTTGTAAAATATGAACAAACATAATTCAATTGTATTTTGGTATCGCTCTTGACGTTTATTAACTCTCAAAATCACACAATAATAATGCTCAATGCCACCTACAAACGACTTATACCACCTACAGAAGTTCAAGTCATGTAGGCAGCTTTCATTCACTTTTCACTTGACATCATGTAAAGTGTATTTGTGAGCTGTGAATGGTGTAAGAAAGCAGACTATAACATTCTATGAGTCATCATCCAAATGGGGCAGTACCAGAGTCAGAGAGTTTACCAGGCTGTGAAACTCTCTGCAGTATCTCTAAAGGAAAACTAAAGAAAAACTCTCTGCACTCTCTCTAAAGGAAAACTAAAGACAAATTCTCTGCACTCTCTCTAAAGGAAAACTAAAGACAAACTCTCTGCACTCTCTCTAAAGGAAAACTAAAGACAAACTCTCTGCACTCTCTCTAAAGGAAAACTAAAGACAAACTCTCTGCACTCTCTCTAAAGGAAAAATAAAGACAAACTCCCTGCACTCTCTCTAAAGGAAAAATAAAGACAAACTCCCTGCACTCTCTCTAAAGGAAAACTAAAGACAAACTCCCTGCACTCTCTCTAAAGGAAAAATAAAGACACACTCTCTGCACTCTCTCTAAAGGAAAAATAAAGACACACTCTCTGCACTGTCTCTAAAGGGAAACTAAAGACACACTCCCTGCACTCTCTCTAAAGGAAAACTAAAGACACACTCCCTGCACTCTCTCTAAAGGAAAAAAGACTAAAAGACAAACTCTCTGCACTCTCTCTAAAGGAAAACTAAAGACAAACTCCCTGCACTCTCTCTAAAGGAAAACTAAAGACACACTCCCTGCACTCTCTAAAGGAAAACTAAAGACACACTCCCTGCACTCTCTCTAAAGGAAAACTAAAGACAAACTCCCTGCACTCTCTCTAAAGGAAAAATAAAGACAAACTCTCTGCACTCTCTCTAAAGGAAAACTAAAGACACACTCTCTGCACTCTCTCTAAAGGAAAACTAAAGACACACTCCCTGCACTCTCTCTAAAGGAAAACTAAAGACAAACTCCCTGCACTCTCTCTAAAGGAAAACTAAAGACACACTCCCTGCACTCTCTCTAAAGGAAAACTAAAGACAAACTCCCTGCACTCTCTCTAAAGGAAAAATAAAGACAAACTCTCTGCACTCTCTCTAAAGGAAAACTAAAGACACACTCCCTGCACTCTCTCTAAAGGAAAACTAAAGACAAAGACACTCCCTGCACTCTCTCTAAAGGAAAACTAAAGACACACTCCCTGCACTCTCTCTAAAGGAAAAATAAAGACAAACTCCCTGCACTCTCTCTAAAGGAAAAATAAAGACACACTCCCTGCACTCTCTCTAAAGGAAAACTAAAGACAAACTCCCTGCACTCTCTCTAAAGGAAAAATAAAGACACACTCTCTGCACTCTCTCTAAAGGAAAAATAAAGACACACTCCCTGCACTGTCTCTAAAGGAAAACTAAAGACACACTCCCTGCACTCTCTCTAAAGGAAAACTAAAGATAAACTCCCTGCACTCTCTCTAAAGGAAAACTAAAGACACACTCCCTGCACTCTCTCTAAAGGAAAACTAAAGACACACTCCCTGCACTCTCTCTAAAGGAAAACTAAAGACACACTCCCTCTGCACTCTCTCTAAAGGAAAACTAAAGACACACTCTATGCACTCTCTCTAAAGGAAAACTAAAGACACACTCCCTGCACTCTCTCTAAAGGAAAACTAAAGACACACTCCCTGCACTCTCTCTAAAGGAAAACTAAAGACAAACTCCCTGCACTCTCTCTAAAGGAAAACTAAAGACACACTCCCTGCACTCTCTAAAGGAAAACTAAAGACACACTCCCTGCACTCTCTCTAAAGGAAAACTAAAGACACACTCCCTGCACTCTCTATAAAGGAAAACTAAAGACACACTCCCTGCACTCTCTCTAAAGGAAAACTAAAGACACACTCCCTGCACTCTCTCTAAAGGAAAACTAAAGACACACTCCCTGCACTCTCTCTAAAGGAAAACTAAAGACACACTCCCTGCACTCTCTCTAAAGGAAAACTAAAGACACACTCCCTGCACTCTCTCTAAAGGAAAACTAAAGACACACTCTCTGCACTCTCTCTAAAGGAAAACTAAAGACACACTCCCTGCACTCTCTCTAAAGGAAAACTAAAGACAAACTCCCTGCACTCTCTCTAAAGGAAAACTAAAGACACACTCCCTGCACTCTCTCTAAAGGAAAACTAAAGACACACTCCCTGCACTCTCTCTAAAGGAAAACTAAAGACACACTCCCTGCACTCTCTCTAAAGGAAAACTAAAGACACACTCCCTGCACTCTCTCTAAAGGAAAACTAAAGACAAACTCCCTGCACTCTCTCTAAAGGAAAACTAAAGACACACTCCCTGCACTCTCTCTAAAGGAAAACTAAAGACACACTCCCTGCACTCTCTCTAAAGGAAAACTAAAGACACACTCCCTGCACTCTCTCTAAAGGAAAACTAAAGACACACTCCCTGCACTCTCTCTAAAGGAAAACTAAAGACAAACTCCTGCACTCTCTCTAAAGGAAAACTAAAGACACACTCCCTGCACTCTCTCTAAAGGAAAACTAAAGACACACTCCCTGCACTCTCTCTAAAGGAAAACTAAAGACACACTCCCTGCACTCTCTCTAAAGGAAAACTAAAGACACACTCCCTGCACTCTCTCTAAAGGAAAACTAAAGACACACTCTATTGCACTCTCTCTAAAGGAAAACTAAAGACACACTCCCTGCACTCTCTCTAAAGGAAAAATAAAGACACACTCCCTGCACTCTCTCTAAAGGAAAACTAAAGATAAACTCCCTGCACTCTCTCTAAAGGAAAACTAAAGACACACTCCCTGCACTCTCTCTAAAGGAAAAATAAAGACACACTCCCTGCACTCTCTCTAAAGGAAAACTAAAGACACACTCCCTGCACTCTCTCTAAAGGAAAACTAAAGACACACTCCATTGCACTCTCTCTAAAGGAAAACTAAAGACACACTCCCTGCACTCTCTCTAAAGGAAAAATAAAGACAAACTCCCTGCACTCTCTCTAAAGGAAAACTAAAGACACACTCTCTGCACTCTCTCTAAAGGAAAACTAAAGACACACTCCCTGCACTCTCTCTAAAGGAAAACTAAAGACACACTCCCTGCCCTCTCTCTAAAGGAAAAATAAAGACACACTCCCTGCACTCTCTCTAAAGGAAAACTAAAGACATGTTGAGTGACAAAACCATTTCCAAACATCTGCCATGTAACTCATCATTTCATAAGAAATCCTATTAAAGGTATCTATCTACAAGTCCCCGATTAAATCATTGCACAGTGAGTCAAAGTATAGTGTCCTGTTAGTCGGAGTTCTTCACAGTGGCTGGGTCTGTGAGTGATGCAATGTTGTGACTGGTGAGAGGAAGGGTGTCTGTGTTGTTTTCTGCCTGTTTAAGCTGTGGCCATACATGTTAACTGCCTTCTGATGACTGGAGAATCACCCCAGATGAGAATCTTTTTTTAATTTGTATTATTTAACTGAATCGTAGCTCATATTACATGTACAGTAGCAGTCTTTTCTTAAATTAGTAAAACTGTATGTCTTTTAAAATGTAAG
The DNA here is from genome assembly GCF_023373465.1 of Oncorhynchus keta. Taxonomy (NCBI): domain Eukaryota; kingdom Metazoa; phylum Chordata; class Actinopteri; order Salmoniformes; family Salmonidae; genus Oncorhynchus; species Oncorhynchus keta. The sequence goes on along the minus strand of NC_068430.1, from coordinate 13,781,147 downwards.
AAATATTTTTGGGATGCCTCTATTGATGACAATATGAGGATGCAGAACCGAACAAAACTCTAAGCTGCTGTGTCATTGACAATTAGAAATTGTCCAACAATTATGAAACCACTCCCCTAGTTATCTCCCTCATGTTTGGAAAGTGTCACAGTTTCATATGACATAATTGGGTTGGCGCCCCCTCTTGGGTTGTGCCGTGGCGGAGATCTTTGTGGGCTATACTCGGCCTTGTCTCATGATGGTAAGTTGGTGGTTGAAGATATCCCTCTAGTGGTGTGGGGGCTGTGCTTTGGCAAAGTGGGTGGGGTTATATCCTTCCTGTTTGGCCCTGTCCAGGGGTATCATCATCATCTCAGCCTCCAGTATTTATGCTGCAGCAGTTTATGTGTCGGGGGGCTAGGGTCAGTTTGTTATATCTGGAGTACTTCTCCTGTCTTATCCAGTGTCCTGTGTGAATTTAAGTATGCTCTCTCTAATTCTCTTTTTCTCTTTCTTTCTCTCTCTCTCGGAGGACCTGAGCCCTAGGACCATGCCTCAGGACTACCTGGCATGATGACTCCTTGCTGTCCCCAGTCCACCTGGCCGTGCTGCTGCTCCAGTTTCAACTGTTCTGCCTGCGGCTATGGATTCCTGACCTGTTCACCGGACGTGCTACCTGTCACAGACCTATTATTTGACCGTGCTGGTCATTTATGAACATTTGAACATCTTGGCCATGTTCTATTATGATCTCCACCCGGCACAGCCAGAAGAGGACTGGCCACCCCTCATAGCCTGGTTCCTCTCTAGGTTTCTTCCTAGGTTTTGGCCTTTCTAGGGAGTTTTTCCTAGCCAACGTGCTTCAACACCTGCATTGCTTGCTGTTTGGGGTTTTAGGCTGGGTTTCTGTACAGCACTTTGAGTTATCAGCTGATGTAAGAAGGGCTATATAAATAAATTTGATTTGATTTGACATAATAATTTCGGGGATCACTTTAATAACCGAAGCACTTTGAAATTATGCATGACATTATGACATTAGGCCTTTGTCAGATAACAAAATAGCAGCCTACAGTGTTACTGCATAATTAAAGTTGTAAATTACACAGTTACATAGTTAACACTGTTAACTGGGTCGTTCATATTGAATGATAGTTTACATTTCACATGAATATACAATTATTAGCTATTAATAAAGGCCTAGACTGGGCGGCAGGTAGCCTAGTGGTTAGAGCGTTGCGGCATTAACTGAAAGGCTAGGTTGCTGGATCAAATCCCTGAGCTGATAAGGTCAAATCTGTCATTCTGTCCTTAAACAAGTCAGTTAACCCACTGTTCCCCGGTAGGCCATCATTGTAAATAAGAATTTGTTCTTAACTGACTTGCCTAGTTAAATAAAAAGATGCGTTCCCTTTAAATATCCTACGCTGCAGATAAGGTGAGTAGTGGTAGGCTACCCAGCGCGGGTGGAGAGAGCGCGTTTTCTCGCCCATTCTCCATCCTCTGTCTCTTTGTATGCATAGCAGTGCTCGACTGCAGGTTTGACTAAGCTTTGTAGATACGGCTACACCAGGCTAATGGCTGTAGTGATCATTAGAAGGACTGAGACCTAGGGTAATTAAAGCATGCCTTACCCCCAACAAAGCAGAGAACAGAGAAAGTGATGCAGATGCCAATGATTCGGGATCTGACACTGTGGAATTGCATAATCTGTCTCTCAGTCCAGGGTGATTCTTCATGCATGTCATTTCAAGTCAATGTCGGAAGATTCTGTTCTCTTTACAATGTAGAAGGAGGCTGCATGGCTTGAATCGTCTTTATTCATTCAACTGCAGACAACCACAGACATATCCCCTTGCATGAGCATTTCTGTCAGCATTCTGCGTTTTACAAACTGTTGTGTTCTATATACTCTAATAAATGATGGAGAAAATAATGTGATTTTTTATTGAGCATTTGTCAATTAGCCCACGCATGACTTTTAATTTATTTGTCAGGATTACCTTTTAATACGACACATGTAACTTAAACGTTATCCATCAGCACAATGTTAACCCGTTAGTCTAACCCACTACCCATCTCTGTGTTCGTCTGCATCTTGTGGGCCTACTAATTTACTTTTTTTTGGTAATATCACACGTTGTAATACGCCTCCCCGCCACCTCCCCTGCTTGCTTTTATTTTTGCAGATGTTGCCACTGAGCACCATATGAGGACAGTTACCTTTGCGGCTGTCTGATGCGGGCAACGTCATAGCGGCTAAGGACACTGGATGCATAGAATTCTGCCGATCTTAGCACATTTGGCTTTTACCAGAAGTACCATTCCTCCAGGTCGGAACCCTATCCCCTCCTTTTTTGTGTCAATCGCCATCCTACGACAACCTGAGCGAGGAACGAAGACGGGGAGGGGGAGGCGAGGACACACCCGCATTCTGTACCTCTCCAACGCCGGTGCGCGTGAGTGGTGATGCTGCAGACAACATGATGATCGTATTATTAACGGTCCCGAATAGGAAATAGATTCGTTTCTTCTTCTCAGGATCTAAATCACCGGAGGGATTAGCACCGGAGGGATTGTTGGCCACTGGCTATTTACTCCCTAATACCAAGTGACCAATGGGAACAGCAACTAACACCCCGTTTTCAACAAGGTGAATGCTGGTATGTAGCCTATGGTGTTGAAAACGTCTGCTATAACCTACACGACTTTCATTCAGAAAAGTCTACTCGACCTCTGCAGTGAAGGGGAGACAGTAGATGACCATTGAACAAAATAGCCCGTATTATTATTAGCTTCTGAGTATTTATCAACTGAATAGCGCTTAACAAAACTATGCCTCTTTTATGGAAGATGCAAGAGATGGTGTAGAGGGCAGAGACAGAATATTTTTTCTCTTGAAACGTTTTTCCTACTGCCGGTTAATAATTTATGGATGTTTTTGAATATTTCAGAGACAGTCACCATTTGAGACCAGTCTAAAAATGCTCCAACAAAACTACCTTAAAGTGAATGATGAAAAAGTGACATCGAGGGCTTCTTGGAACAGAAAAAAGAGTGCATACTTTTTTCACTATTCAGTTATTGGTTTTATATTATAAACTAAGGTGCAATCTGTATAGATTTGGTTCCTATATTGCAAAGGTATGATTTCACTGCAGGTGAATGGATATTATCCATTGCAGCAGAATATAAGGAGCTCATGCCCCGATTCATAAACTATATCTATGCTAGTTGGAAACTAGTTGGATCATTGAGCTCTGGGCATACACTACGTTTCTTCACATTTATAGTAGTTTATGTATGTTTTAGAAAGCTGAATACTTTGGTTGTAGCCTACAGAAGTACATTTTTGTAACTTTTATGCCATTGTTCCATTACAGTATAATATATGGCTTGAGAGGACAGACAGACAGAATAACACAAATGCTATCAAATGAATTGCTTATGTTATATTATTTAAATTATCTCTGGTCTCTGTCCCTTCCAGACAGATCCATCCATGAGGTGAGCCAACCGGTCTTTACGGCATTGAACCCCCTCCCTCTCCTCCATCCCCCTCCCTACAGTTTCCAGGCTGCAGGGCCCAGCCCCACTGAAAAGTGCAGGCGCCTGCTCCCCCCGCAGAATGACTGTAGCCACTGGTGACCCCTCTGATGAGGCGGCAGCACACCCGGGGAACCCGGCTGAGTACGACCCTGACGCTGACCATGAGTGCTGCGAGAGAGTGGTCATCAACATCTCTGGGCTGCGTTTTGAGACACAGCTTAAAACCCTCTCCCAGTTCCCCGATACTCTGCTGGGGGACCCCAAAAAGAGGATGCGCTACTTCGACCCACTGAGAAACGAGTACTTCTTCGACCGCAGCCGAACCAGCTTTGATGCCATTCTCTATTTTTACCAGTCAGGAGGGAGGCTACGGCGGCCGGCCAATGTGACCCTTGATATTTTCTCAGAGGAGATACGTTTCTATGAGTTGGGGGATGAAGCCATTGAGCTGTTCAGAGAGGATGAGGGTTTCGTCAAGGAGGAAGAGAGGCCCCTTCCTGACAATGAGTTTCAGAGACAAGTGTGGCTGCTGTTTGAGTACCCAGAGAGCTCAGGACCCGCTAGGATTATCGCTATCATCTCCGTCATGGTCATCCTCATCTCTATCGTAAGCTTCTGTCTGGAAACCCTGCCCATCTTCCGCAACGACGACGACGAACCGCACAGTGTCTTTGACACCAACACCAACACCACAATCTACTTCACGTCCACCTACTTCACTGATCCATTCTTCATCCTGGAGACGCTCTGCATCATCTGGTTCTCATTTGAGTTCCTGGTGCGCCTCTTTGCCTGCCCCAGCAAATCAGGCTTCTTTGGTAACGTCATGAACATCATTGACGTTGTTGCCATTATCCCCTACTTCATCACACTGGCCACAGAGCTGGCTGAGAAACCAGAGGATGGCCAGGCTGGTCAGCAAGCCATGTCCCTGGCTATTCTCAGGGTCATCCGTCTAGTGCGAGTCTTCCGAATCTTCAAGCTGTCACGACACTCCAAGGGACTTCAGATCCTGGGCCAGACCCTGAAGGCTAGTATGAGGGAGCTGGGTCTGCTGATCTTCTTCCTCTTTATTGGAGTCATACTGTTCTCCAGTGCCGTCTACTTTGCGGAAGCTGATGAGCCCGAGTCACAGTTTGAAAGCATCCCTGACGCCTTCTGGTGGGCTGTTGTCTCCATGACGACAGTAGGTTATGGCGACATGGTCCCGACCACCATTGGTGGCAAGATTGTGGGCTCCCTCTGCGCCATTGCAGGTGTGCTGACAATTGCCTTGCCCGTGCCTGTCATCGTTTCCAACTTCAACTACTTCTACCACCGTGAGACGGAGGGCGAGGAGCAGGCCCAGTGCCTAGGCCCAGTCGCCAAAGAGGACTCGAATGAAGAGCTGAAGAAGAGCCGGAGCGGCTCCACCATCAGTAAATCAGACTACATGGAGATCCAGGAAGGGGTGAACAACAGTATTGAGGACCTCCCAGAAGAGAACCTCAAGACTCAGGCCAACTGCACGACGCTGGCCAACACAAACTATGTCAACATCACCAAAATGCTCACAGATGTTTAGCCAGCTGGCATTGTCCTCTCAGTGAGGTTGAGAGGTCAAAGGATGGGGCAGGTGTGTAGCCTCCCATTTCACATGTGCTGCTGGAATCTCAAGGCAATAGATTCAGGACGTATAACTGTACTCATCATTTGTTTATGATGAAAAACACCAGAAACTATGTGCTCACTCCTCCCCTAACTCCCACTGCTAACTCCCACTGTTAGCGCCTCACACCTTGCCCTCATACTGACCTTCTGTCAGACTTAAAATCTTATTATCAAAATTCTGCGTGTTGATGTCTGCATGGAGTTGGCTTTGTCAGTGTGACTATTCCAATAGTAAAATGACCTGCTCACAACGGTAGTACAAAAAAGAGGAGAAATGTAGCTAAAAAAGGTGATTTATCGCTTCCAGAATAACCCCACCACCAATCCTGCTTCAGCCCCCCTGCACCTGCCGCTACCCTGGTCTCCCTCCATCGTCAAAGGCACACTTTGCTTCCTGTTTGCGTGCTACAAAATGCTGCTTCCTGGAGCAAACTAAACAAACCCGTCCTGTGGTGAACTACTTGGAGATTACAGAACGTGTGAACATAAGGCGGACATGCTCCGTTGCTGCCCACTGGGCAGGTCTAGTTTTGATTTACATTTGGTTGAGTTGTCAGCTAACGTGAATTCAAAATGAAATCAACAAAACATGTCACCATGTCATTGGATTTAGGTTCAAATTTGGGTGAAAAAAATATGAAATTCCCTTACATTGAAGACGTCATTACATTGAATATTTGGGTTGAAGTGATGTGGAAACAACGTTGATTCATCCCGTTTTTGCCTGGTGGCTGAGGCCTGTCATGGCCTGAGCCTGAGACACACGAGGAGTGTGGTACTGTAGTAGTCATTCACAATATATACGGGATGTAGGACATCCATCAGCTCCATAAGCTTTATAATGGTTTCACATCTTTTCTTCAGGAACATCAGTATCTGATGAATGACAAAAGTCCTTGACTTTTCACTGCTCTAGTCTTACATCGTTTTTGTGTTTACTGTACATGGCAACGCAAGCCTCCCTCCTCCACTCACCTGAACCTGTCTTACTGCAGCTCTGAGGACAAAGTGAATGTCTCTTCCTCTTTCATTTGTACTTATTTACCACTTAACTCATATAGATAGGTAAATAGTTGTGACTGTAACCGTTACTGTAGCTAGATAGGTACTGTAGGTAGTAACTGTAGCCAGGTGATTGTTGCATGGAGTTCTTATCTGAATGAGTATTCTCACTCACACAACTAGCATTGCTCCAAAGACACTGTTTATTGTCTTGCCCTCTATAACCTTCTATCATACATATGAAGGGATGTCGAGAGGTTATTATCTAACATACGTAGGTTACAATGGTGTCTGAAAGGATACCATGCCCCAAACCAGCCCTATAGCTTGGAGGATATTGTATTCCTTACATTTGACCTAAATGTAACATTCCATGTAGAGTTCATTGTCATAGTCTTGTTGCCACACCGCTGAGCTGAAAACATAGAGGTGTTTACATACCACCGACATTGCAGCTGTGCTGTAATTTGAGGTAAAATGCATTAGTTAATTAATTACAGCACCCATACAGTGTAGTTGCAGCATTAATCTCAGTTACAGACAGACTCGACTCACGGCTGCCTTGTTCAACTGGGTCCATTGTGTCTTCATGATGAACCATTGGGACGACTAAAGGGAAATGTATAAAATGATGTTTCCTCCCTAAACTGCCTTTAAAACAAGTAGGCTTACTGAATGCTGCTTTCCTAGTGTTGCATGACCTCAATACATTCCTAGAAGCATGAATTGAAGATCAAAGATGCCTATGAAAACTATTTAATACGATACCTATATTTATCTCATTATCTACTTACATACTTTAATCTGTGATAACAAAGCAATCTGGGACGTATAAGAATGGGAATTTACATTCAGCTGACGATTTAGAGATGAGGATGACCATGATGGAGATGATAGCGTTAATCCGATAATCCTTGATGATATGCAGATCGTTGCTATGTTTGTTTTATGATATGAACAATGACACTTGTTTATTTTCAGCACTGATGGTGTAGCCCCGTTTCAGGGACTGTCTGTTGGACAGAGTGCCAAAGACATGCATGCCTAATACACTAGCGAGTTCACAGGAGAAGTGGAGGTACAGTAATATATCTATGGTAGTTGCATCCCTCAATAAAAAAATATGAGCATTATCTAAATATTATCCTACTTGAAGGAGAGATGGTTTATATTGCCAATGGCTGAAGTATGTAGCCGTGTAGCAACTCTGAACTACAGAGTTCTAGGTCTCTCACGACATTGCTGAGTCTCCTGTCTTTCTACATCTTTTCATAGTGAACTTCAGGACACAGGAGAGTACTAGCAAAGCTGAGGATGTTTAGCCAGCGCTAACAAAATGGTGAAATGGATTGCGTCTAATTTACCTTTTGGTCAATATTGGTTAGCATAGCCACAAGGATGTTAGCTTTGACTCTAATGTGTCTGGTCTGTCTTCTCATTTACGTTTTAGGCCTAAATGTCTGCCACCATTTCCGCAATGTTTATTCACGCTAGATGGACAGAGGTGAGGTTCTTAGCTTCCGGTCCCTCCCTCTGTCCTCACCATGTTCCTTTCCTATCTTGTGTCTTCAATTGGCAGTACCTTGTGCAACTGCAATCGCTACTTATTTTGGAGAGATGAAATGTGTTGGAAAGGAACTTGAATTGAAAAATAATCTGGGTCTGGAACCCTGCTTATTGATGCTTCCATTACTCTAACATGATGTTATTATGTTCACCCTTATCCTAGCAGTAACACTTGTCATCGAATACCAATGCACCACGCTGTCCAAAACACACATCATATACATCAACAGTGCATGATGTGGATAGGTACATCATTATGTGGTGTGTGTGTGTGTGTGTGTGTGTGTGTGTGTGTGTGTGTGTGTGTGTGTGTGTGTGTGTGTGTGTGTGTGTGTGTGTGTGTGTGTGTGTGTGTGTGTGTGTGTGTGTGTGTGTGTGTGTGTGTGTGTGTGTGTGTGTGTGTGTGTGTGTGTACGTGTGTGTACGTGCGTCTGTGTGTGTGTAAGTGTGTGCATGTAGAGCCCACCTCTGAATGTCAGAATCTTAGCTTGGTTGTACAGCTGCATTAAAGTGACAGCCATTCATACATGTGTGCATAGTAAGACAAAACTGCTCACAGTATGACCAAAACAAGTCATAGTCTATGCATGCAAATGCTTTGTATTTTTTAAAATAATTTTTCTATTTGCTTTTTTCAATGGACAGATCTTCCCAAAACACATCATGAGATAGCATGCTTACCTATTTTGTTTGAATTGGGCACACTCTGATTCAACACACACTCAAATTTAGCAACATATCAAAATAGAAACATTGTAGTTGAGTCAACAGTTTGTTTACTAGATGCTCTGAGCACAACCATATATGGAGTATACCCATTTTTATCAATGTGCAGAATTACTATGTGAAATGTTTATATATTCCCAAAATGGAGTGTCGCAAAAATCGAAAATGTATCTTTTGCTTTATAGTAATCATTACGAGACCGTTACAACTCAAAGTGTACAGAGGGTTTCACCAGATAAAGCACAGTCAGAAGGATTCCCAACAGGAAATGCTCTCAAAAGTCTATGCAGAGATGAACTGTTGATTGGAAATATAAACACAAGGTTCAAACAAACCATGAATATGGGAAAACACAGAAATACAGAAAAGTAGAGCAGTTTCAGAATTGTGTTTTTGTTTCTCTGCAGATTCTGGGTTGGTTTGAATTTGAGTATTGTAAGCGATGATGAGTGCCCCTCCACTTTTACAGCGAAGCACAGGCCCCAATTAATTCAATCAATAAAAATAAAGGAAAACTGCACTGTGTGTTATTTAAAAAAATGCTGAATTGGAGGTCATAAGTAACTGGGCTGAAAGTGAATCCATCCCGCAAGCTGTTCGTCTCGCCAACATTGTCATTGAATATGAGTGTAAAACCACACCTGACCTGTCCTGAAAATACAGCATAAACACTCTGAGTGAAAAAGCAGTTTGATTTTCCTTTTTATGTGTAATTGATTTAATTTGGGTCACAGTGAAAGCTTTGTACTGCACTGTATGGTTTACATCACCAACAAAGTAAAAGTTCAAGTAGCTACACAAGTAGTAGCTATTCAATCGACTGTTTATGCATGTGTATGTCAGAACAAGAGAGTGTGTTTCTGTGATCTGAAAGTGAATGACACCGTAGAAACACAGCTACAGTATGTCTGGTACAGTATAGCGCCTTCACCTTCAACACTGGCCTACACCGACTGCAACTATCAACTTTGGTACAATGGACCAGATTTTTTTTCTATGAAAAGAAATGTGAGGAAAATACTGTACATAACAACAATGGATTATGGAGCCCCCCAAAAAATGGACAATGTACTATTATGCTAAGTAAGGTCTGGATTTAAATGAGTGTGATATGCACACTACAGGAGCAAAAAGACAATCTGTGGACAAGAAAAACAAGTCAAACTAAAATGCATATAATCCTTCAAAATGACCATAACCATGATAACCAAGTCATATAAATAACGAAGAAAATAATAATTAAACCAAACTGTGTTTTGTGTGTTTTTACTGTGTGAAAGGCCTTTTTCCCCTTATCCATACATGGTGGTAAATTAGATACAGTGCATTCAGAAAGTAATCATACCCCTTATCCATACATGGTGGTAAATTAGATACAGTGCATTCAGAAAGTAATCATACCCCTTATCCATACATGGTGGTAAATTAGATACAGTGCATTCAGAAAGTAATCATACCCCTTGACTTATTCCACATTGTGTTGTTTTAAAGCCTTAATTGTAAATGTACAAAAAATATATACATTTCATCCCTCATCTACACATAATACCCCATAATGACAAAGTGAAAAGAGGTTTTTAGAAATTGTGCACATTTATTGAAAATATAATATAGAAATATTTAATATACACCCCTGAGTCAATACATGTTAGAATAAACTTTGGCACCAAATACAGCTGTGAATATTTCTGGGTAAGTCTCTAAGAGCTTTGCACACCTGGATTGTACAATATTTGCACCTTGTCATTTTTTTTATTGTTCAGCTCTTTCAAGTTGGTTGTTGATCATTGCCAGATAGACATTTTTAAGTAAGTCTTGCCATAGATTTTCAAACCGATCTAAGTCAAAACTGTATCTAGGCCACTCAGGAACATTCAATGTCATTTTGGTAAGTAACTCCAGTGTATATTTGGCCTTATGTTTTAGGTTGTTGTCCTGCTGAAAGGTGAACTTGTCTCCCAGTGTCTGTTGGAAAGAAGACTGAACCAAGTCTTCCTCTAGGATTTTGCCTGTGCTTAGCTCTATTCCATTTCTTTTTATCCTAAAAAAAACTCCATAGTCCTTGCCGATAACAAGCATACCCATAACATGCTGCAGCCACCACCATGCTTGAAAATATGAAGAGTGGTACTCAGTGATGTGTTGTATTTCCCCAAACACAACACTTTGTATTTAGGACATAAAGTTAATTTCTTTGCCACATTTTTAGCAGTTTTACTTTAGTGCCTTGTTTATAAACAGGATGCATGTTCTGTACAGGCTAACTTCTTTTCAGTTTGTCATTTAGGTTAGCATTGTGGCATAATTACAATGTTGTTGATCCATCCTTAGTTTTCTCCTATCACAGCCATTAAACAAGTCACCCTAGGCCTCATGGTAAAATCCCTGAGCGGTTTCCTTCCTCTCCGGCAACTGAGTTAGGAAGGACTCCTGGATCTTTGTAGGGACTGGATGTTTGAAGTGTAATTAATAACTTCACTGTGCTCAAAGGGATATTCAATGTCTATTTTACTTTATACATCTGCCAATAGGTGCCCTTCTTTGCGAGGCATTGGAAAACCTATCTAGTCTTTGTGGTTGAATCTGTGTTTGAAATTCAATTCTTAACTGAGGGACCTTACAGATAATTGTATGTGTGGGGTACAGAGATGAGGTAGTCATTCAAAAATCATGGTAAACTATTATTGCACACAGAGTGAGTCCATACAACTTATTATGTGACTTATTAAGCTATTTATTTGGACCATTGTGGGATATTGTGTGTATGCCAGTGACACAAAATCTAAATTTAATCAATTTTAAATTCAGGCTGCAACACAACAAAATGTGGAAAAAGTCAAGAGGTGTGAAATATTTTCTGAAGGCACTGTATGTTGATATTGATATATTTTCTGAAGGCACTGTATGTTGTTATTGATATTATTTTGTTTATTTGTCAGTGGCCATCTGAAATTTGAACATTAATTCTGGTATTGGATGCATTGCACCAGAATTAGCACAATTTTATCTGCAGTCTTTGATAAAACAATGACAAAATCTAAATGAAATCAAATGAATACACCCCAAAACCTGGACATAAATGATAGAAAGGTATGCATAGACATGAAATGATTTAAAAATAAAGACGATAACTCAATAAGTATTTTATTATATTTATGCCATCAATTGAATTAGATATGCATGCAAATGTGTAATGGGTCTCACTGAGAATGATGGTTTGTATATTTCATGTTTGAGAGAGGGAATAATTGAATATTGTATTCAACATCTAACAAGGAATTAGTTTGCTCATCGATTTGAAGGATAATTTTAGCAGAACCAGTGCTAGCTGTCTGTGTCTATACAAAGTGCTGTGAAACGATCAAAGAGCGTTTTGATGTTATTATTAGTACATTCAGCGCAGAGTCTTTGTAGCCCTCAGCTGTGTGGAGGACATTTACAATGCCTCCTGGCATCTTTGGTTGCTTCATCCTTTAAAGTGATGATCCAAAGCTTTGTATAATTTCAGCCAGTTGTTTTCAAAGTACTGCTCACGAACCAAAATGGGTCCCCGAAAATTATGCACAATTATGTGGTACGTCATCCATTTTGTATGATATGTTACGTTGTACAATATCTTACAAATTTGTAAGTGCATAAGATCTCGGACTGCATCTTTAAGGAGAGAGAGAGAGAGAGAGAGGGAGAAAGAGAGAGAGAGAGGGGGGGGGAGAGCAGAATGTACTATTAATAGCCTTTTTGTTGGAGAGAGAGATGGGGAAAGCGAGGGGGGGTAGGAGAGAGCAAGATAAATGGGGGAGAGAGAGATAGGGGTGTGTTGGAGAGGGAGACACGAGCAGGAGCAGAGTGTGAGAGAGGGAGGAGAAGGAGGAGGTGTATATTCTTTAAGGAATCCTTCACCGTGGACTTTCTCTGACACTCGTGTCCCAGTCCACCATCTCATGGTAATTAGGGAGGAGGCCGAGACAGACTCTAGTAGATATTTGCATTCATCCGTTTCCAGGACTCTTTCTCTTTTATGGGAAAAAGAGGAGCAAGATAGAGAGCATTTGTCAGGCTTGTGAATTCTGCCACGTCAATTTAGAGAGAAACTGGTGTTTGCTGCAACCAGCTGGCAATTAATCACAGCTCTACATCTGGGGTGCCGTCATAGTCTTTTCATATTCTATCTCGCTTTCAGATTTGTATTCCGTATATGGTGGGTTTCTATGTCCTCTATAGAATGATTACTGTCACCAAAGTATTCTAATATGCCATGACATTTATGAAGGCTACCTGTGACAAAAGATCCAAATTCACATTTTATATGAAACAAAACGTTTTAGTGCTGCACTACTCGAAACACTGTGCATTGGAACTGCAGACATACATCTCTCTGCTGGAGTCATTAGTTACAGTGCAGTGTAGCTCTGCACCATGGCTAAAAGGAGACACAGGAAGAAGTGGAGGCCAGAGAGAGACAGGGGGAAAGGCAGGGAGAGACAGAGGGAAAGGCAGGGAGAGACAGAGATAGGAAAACAGAACCAGGAGAGATTGAGAGACAATGAGAGTAGGGCAGGGAGAGACCGAGAAAGGAGAGTAGGGCAGGGAGAGACAGGTGGGAGGGGAGCAGGGAGAGACAGAGAAAGGAGAGCAAGGAGAGACAGGTGGGAGGGGAGCAGATTGAGGTGTGGTGAAACAGCCTGTGCTCACTGGCATCTCTCCCCAGGATAGGAGATCACACGACTGGGGCAGGTGGTCACGCTTATGCTTTGCCCTAGTGTCAGGGATAATCGTGTTTTGTATGCTTATGCAGTGTGTGTCTACCAGTGTGTGCATGTACTGTATGTGTGTGCAGTGTGTGTGTATGCCAGTATCTAGGTTTCCATCCAATTGGTGACAGATTTTCATGTGAATATTCTAGAATCTGCATGAAGAAAATATGCAAGTGGTGTGTTTTCCACCAAACGGACATGTTGTGGATAGAAATCAGTGCTTGATGGCGCAGTGCACACATTTTTTTATTTTCGCAAAAATGTTAATGTACCAAATAAAAATCTAACGCTCAAAGTGTTCCAATCGCATTTTCAACTCTACCGATAGTTTTGCCACAAACTGTTTCCTACTCTGGTCTTGGCACCTGCGCTCTAGCCAACAGCTGGCAGATACAGTAGTCTGTGCAGCTAGGCTAGTCTACTTGACGAGATTAGAATGTTTTTATTTGTAAAACGGACATCATGTCACCAGAATAAGACCCTCAATATTTATTGGAAAGGAGCATCAAGAGCACTTTCCCCACCCTGTAACTTAATTAATCAGTAGCCTAACAAACTGCATGGTTTCCTGAGTCGTAGTAGGAGGATCACACACCATATCATCGCATGACTCCAAGTTTACTTTGATACTCCTCTCCAACCTATCAGGGCTGGGTGTCTCAGGCTCTGCACACTGTCGGATTGCATCCTACTTGGCAGGCCGTTCCTACCAGTGGAGTGGATCTGTGTCTGCACCACGTACTCTCACTACTGGTGCCCCCCAGGGCTTGGTTCTAGTCCCTCTCCTCTTCTCTCTATACACAACTCACTAAGCTGCTCTTCCTCCAAGTCCTCTCCATCACGGTTGACAACTCCACAGTGTCCCCCTCCCAGAGTGCAAAGAACCTTGGCGTGCCCCTCCTTGAACAACACCCTGCCATTATCTGCTAACATCAAAGCTGTGACTCGCTCCTGTAGGTTCACGCTCAACAACATCTGTAGAGTAAGACCGTACCTCACACAGGAAGTAGCGCAGGTCCTAATCCAGGCTCGCTACTACGCCAACTCGCTGTTGGCTGGGCTCCCTGATTTTGCCATCAAACCCATGCAACTTATCCAGAACGCTGCAGCCTGCCTGGTGTTCAACCTTTTCAAACTCTCCCATGTCACCCTGCTCCATTGGCTTCCAGTCGAAGCTTGCATCCAATACAAGACCATGGTACTTGCCCAAGAGGATCTGCCTACCTTCCTTCTATGCTCAAACCCTACTCCCCAACCCGAGCACTCCATTCTGCCATCTCTTGTCTCTTGGCCCTCCGACCCCATAGAGGACAGCAGAGTCCCTGCCCATCTTCTGAATACATCTGACACCCCACCTCTAGATCTGACCACCCCCCAGAATTTTGGGGAATTAATACCTACTCTTTTTTCCCCTCACTAGATCTGACTTTGCTGACAGCTTGTTGGGGGAAAATGTACATACTGTGACTGTGATAGGTGGTTGTCACACCTAGCTATCTTAAGATAAATGTACTAAATTACAAACATTTTACCCCTGGACGAACCGTGCGGCCCCATCTCTGTAGCTCGTGAACTGTATTCAAACTTTGGTAATGCTTCATTTTAAGGGGTCCTTATTATAGTATAATTGCATGTGTAATTACACTGAAACAAGCATTTTAGTTAATTGTAATAACTCATAGTTACACTGTATTTACAACATGTAATTGGTGGTAATTGCAGTCTGAAATTACAGAGGTGTAACAGCAAATGCTTGTTAACATGCTTGTTACAAATGGGCAAGTTTACACTAAATTCAACAATTTAGTGTTTAGTTTCTTCTCAGCTGCATTCGATTCAGTAATAGATATCAAGAGGATGTAATCTCTTGTGGAAAGATGTGCTGGGTGTTTCCCGAGACACTCTTCAAAATGTCCACTTGTTGCTTGCACTTTCCTCACAAAAGTGTACCATCTGGGTTAACATGGTTAAGTTCACAAAATCATATCAGATGTAGGTCAACCTCACTGACTGGGGTCTACCATACTGGTGTCATCCTTGGGTGGGAGGATAAACACACTAGTACACCACAGAGTACATGTCAGATCTGAAACTACAATGTAAATACTGGGTGTTACACAGGATGTAGCTAGTTAAAATGAAGTGTATCTTGAGGGGTACTTGCTTGTAATTGTGTAACTACAATGTGTGTTACTTATCTTGACAATCTAATTGTCAGCTTCTGAAAGTGCCATACATGTGAGAAAATACACTAATGCACCACATAGTACATATTTGTAATATCTGCATAAGTACAAGGTTGTCGCTAGATGAAACACAGAATGTAGCTATTGAACGTTAACTGTAACTTCATAGTTACCTATGAGCAATTTCTGTATAATTTCTTACTACTCATTACCAAGTGAAAATACCTATAAACAACAGATGAGCTTCTTCAGTGAACTTTATTGCAACATGTAAAAATACCTTACATTTCTTATAAAATTACAAGGATTTTTATTGTTTGATTAAGAATTGTTAGATTAATCATTTAGATTTAACAAAGATATAGGCCTAGTCAATAACACAAAAATAGCTCTTCCAATGGTGGTGAATAGTAGCCTAGATAGCTAATTTCGGGGAAAAAAGGGGGATTGTCTTTTTCTTCCCTAACAATGGAAATCGACAACTCTCTATCTTCATCTCTTTCTTTCTTGTAAGAATTTTTGCCCATCCTGGAGTCTGAGACCGTGTAGGAATCTGTAGTAGAGATGAAGAATGTAGCTATGCAAATTGAAATTACACTATACAAGATATCATCATCATGATTTCTAAAGCTAAGGCCTGCTACTTAGCTAGTTGTGGTGTTATCCAGCTCGCAATAATAGTGCTTACTAACGCTAATAAGTTAGCTAGTGTAAAGCTACATTGA
Organism: Oncorhynchus keta; assembly: GCF_023373465.1. Lineage (NCBI taxonomy): Eukaryota > Metazoa > Chordata > Actinopteri > Salmoniformes > Salmonidae > Oncorhynchus > Oncorhynchus keta. The sequence goes on along the minus strand of NC_068430.1, from coordinate 13,765,010 downwards.
AACATACTCAATGTGTGTTGACAAAAGTAGCTAGCTAGATAATTAGCGTTAACATGCTGAGTGTGTCTCACGTAATACCCTTGGGGTACTAATACCCTTGGGGTACTGATACCCTGAGGACAAGGTTCAGGGAAGATTAGATCATTGAGCCCAGCTAAAGTTAGCTAGCTGGTTAGCTAGAGAGTAGGGACTATAGCATAGCTATTTTCCATCTTTTGGTAGCCAGCTTGTCAAGGTTAGCTAATCCAAAAAGACTCAACAGATTGCATGGAAAGTCTATTCTGTAGATGGTAAGCCTAACAAAACAAAAATGCCAGAGTAGCAAACATTAGCTAGCTACAGTAAACTAGCTGGCTAACACTAGGCTATCTAGCTGGCAAATGCTATCTAGCTAGCTAACTAACTACCTATACTAAATAGTCCGGCAGAATTAAAATCAAATTGCATGGAAAACGTACTTTCTATCTCCTGTTTAGACATTTTTGTCTTGTCTACAACACCTTGTTTCTTTCGCAGTAATCTCACATGTCTGGATTTTGCACACTGGCCTTCTTTGAGCACTGTCACACGATGTCGATGTCAAGAAATGTGGGCCTGTTCAAGGTCTTTGTTATTTTGAGTGTGTTGCACAGATGGGTAGATCTTGACATTATGCCTTAATTTTGGGGATAAATAAATAATCGCACCAATGCATCCCATCCAAAGTCAGAATGTTCTTCAACAGTGAAACCCTTGCAAGGTTACATGATGGAATAAGAGTTTGCCTTGTGAACACTTTAAGTGCATTTATAAACCGTTATTCAAAAAAACTGTAACGGATGTCGTCTGGAGATAGAGAGGAGGACCAAGGTGCAGCGTGGTAAGTGTTCATGTCTTTTTAATAAACAAACTGATCAACTGGAACAAAACAATAAACGATGTGAACAAAACAAAACAGTACCATATGGCCCAAACACTCACACAGAAACAAACACCCACAAACCAAAAGTGAAACCCAGGCTACCTAAGTATGATTCTCAATCAGGGACAACAATTGACAGCTGCCTCTGATTGAGAACCATACTCGGCCGAACTCAAAAACCAACATAGAAAAACAGACATAGACTGCCCACCCCAACTCACGCCCTGACCATACTAAAACAAAGACAAAAACAAAGGAACTAAGATCAGAACATGACAGTAACCCCCCCAAAGGTGCGAACTCTGGCCGCAAAACCTGAACTTATAGGGGAGAGTCTGGGTGGGCGTCTGTCTGCGGCGGTGCGTGGGACGTGGATCCCACTTCACCCACTTGACAATAGTTTTTTTGCGCCTCTTAGCCCACCTCCGTGGCCTCTTTAGAGCGGCTGCCCTCGCCGACGACCTTGGACAGGGGACCCACGCCACGGGTCCCGAATGGACGGGAGATTCCGGCAGCGCCGGACAGGCGGTAGCCTCCGGCAGCGCCGGACGGGCAGGAGACTCCAGCAGCTCCGGAGTGAAGGGCGATTCTGTCATCGCCTGGCTGACTGACAGCTCTGGCAGCTCCTGGCTGGCTGATGGCTCTGGCAGCTCCTGGCTGACTGACGACTCTGGCAGCTCCTGGGCTGACTGACGGCTCTGGCGGCTCCCGGCTGACTGACGACTCTGGCGGTTCCTGGCTGACTGGCGGCTCAGGCGGATCCTGGCTGACTGGCGGCTCTGGCGGCTCAGGACAGACTGGCGGCTCTGGCGGCTCTGGACAGACTGGCGGCTCTGGCGGCTCAGGACAGACGGGAAACTCTGGCGGCTCAGGACAGACGGGAGGCTCTGGTGCCTCAGGACAGACGGGAGACTCTGGCGGCTCAGGACAGACGGGAGACTCTGGCAGCGCTAGGCAGGAGGAAGGCTCTGACAGCGCTGGACAGGTGGGAGCACCCGTAGGGAAGAGTCGGAGAGACAGCCTGGTGCTGGGGGCTGCCACCGGATTGCTGGTGCGTGGAGGTGGCACCGCATAGACCGGACCGTGAAAGCGCACTGGAGCTCTTAAGCACCGAGCCTGCCCAACCTTACCTGGTTGAATGCTCCCCGTAGCCAGGCCAGTGCGGCGAGGTGGAATAGCCCGCACTGGGCTGTGCTGGTGAACCGGGGTCACCTTCCGTAAGGCTGGTGCCATGTATGCCGGCCCGAGGAGACGCACTGGAGACCAGATGCGCAGAGCCGGCTTCATGGCACCTGGCTCGATGCCCACTCTAACCCGGCCGACATGGGGAGCTGGGATGTAACGCACCGGGCTAAGCACGAGTACTGGGGACACCGTGCGCTCCACCGCATAACACGGTGCCTGACCAGTACTACACCCTCTCTCTCCACGGTAAGCACAGGGAGTTGGCGCAGGTCTCCTACATGCCTTAGCCACACTCCCCGGGTGCCCCCCCCAATACATTTTTGGGGCTGCCTCTCGCGCTTCCTTGCCAGCAGTGTTCCCTCGTATCGCTGGCTCCTCTCTCCGGCTGCCTCTGCTCTCCTAGCTGCCTCCACCTGTTCCCATGGGAGGCAATCCCTTCCAGCCAGGATCTCCTCCCATGTGTAGCAACCCTTGCCGTCCAAAACGTCCTCCCATGTCCAGGTAAACTTTAGAGGATTACCTTACATTGTAACTTCTCCTCATTGGCTCAGACATTTAATCTTGCATGCATGTGGACTGCAGATCACAACACATTGGGTGGCTGAGGCTATGTTGTGTAGCACATTACACACACACACAATCTGCCCTGTGAGGAGGTGATAAATGGGGAGGATGAAGCTCAGTCAGCCATGTGGTGGTTCCCTCCCTTGGGAAAGTCAACCTGTCAGGTCCAATAGGGGGGGGTAGAAGAGAGAGAGAGAGAGAGAGAGAGAGAGAGAGAGAGAGAGAGAGAGAGAGAGAGAGAGGGGGGGTACTGTGGAGCTAACTCCCACATAACAGCATGCTATGATAGAACAGCATGGTGCCTGGCTGATATTGATACTATGGAAAAATCAAGACAACGAGGGCTAGGTGAACAAGATTGGACAGCTGAGGAGACGATGATGTTTGGATGAAGGCTATATTTATTGGTGTTGTATATGTACACACTACCAGCTGATACAATTATAATTTAAAGGCATAGTTCACAACAAACACAAAATGAATTAAACATCAGGATTTCAAGCTCCATGTAGCTGTATATCTTCACTTTTGCTTATTTATTTTATTTTATCTTTATTTAACTGGGCACTTAAAGAAGACAAGGCTGTTTAGTTTTTGATCTGCACTACTGGGGTTTTAAAAAAAAAGGTGCTAGCTGGAACCTAAAAGAGTTCTTTGGCTGTCCCCATAAGAGAACCCTTTGAATAACACTTTTTGGTTTCAGGTAGAACAGTTTTGGTTCCAGGTAGAACCCGTTTAGGTTCCATGTTAAACCCTTTCCACAGTGCGTACTACAGGGAACCCAAAAGGGTTCTACCTGGTTCTACAGTTTGTCTAAGAATGTGGATTTAGCAAGATTAACAGAAGCTGCATTTTCTAATAGTGATACATTTATTATGACCATGTTCATACTGTAAATACTAATCTTTCATCCACAGAAACGTTTTAGTCACAAAGAAAATAGCTAATTATCAGTCTAATCAGTCACTGACCTGGCCTTGATCACGATCCCTTCAGGCTGTAGCAACAGTACTTTGCCTCCTTGATGGGTGCTGCTTGGTTCCATCTTGTAAGATATTGATGTTGTATGAAGCCATTTTCCAACATTCCAACCAAAGGAAGAATGTCAGAGGCTTAAAATATCCTCTGTGAGTTAATATTTCATAGTCATCTAGCCCCCCTCTTTATATCCCAATTCCCCATTTCTGCAGTAGCTCCTGGCTCGGAGATGGTGGAGATTGTTGGGCTCTCGAGAGGCAAGAGGTGTCACTACAGTCCCTGGTTCAAATCCAGTCTGTGTCACATCTGGCTGTGATTGGAAGTCCCATAGGGCAGCGCACAATTGGCCCAGTGTCGTCTGGGTTTGGCCGGGATAGGCTGTCATTGTAAATAGCAATTTGTTCTTAACTGACTTGCCTAGTTAAATAAAGGTGAAATAAAAATGGATTGTTACCAGAGTTGCACAGAGGAAACCAAGCAGTCTCTCCCACTTCACCGAAGATAGACCATAACTTCCTCTTGCTAGTCTCAAATCATGCATGTTGATGATGCGATTCACTCTCAACACAAAAGGTTCATTTAGAGGCTTAAATTTAGGTATTGAGTGGAGGTGGCCTGTGTGGTTCAGTGGTTATTGCCACAGACCCCGGCTCACATGTAAATTAGTGTCAGCGTGGGTTTGATTCTGACCGATGCCCTTATGACTCACAATCTCTCTTACCTTTCCTGTCTCCTCTTCACTGTCCTATCTCAATAAATCCCTACATCCCTGGAGAAGAAAGGTGTGATTGAGTGGAGGTGTTGTATAATTTATTTAATAATGTAAGCTTTCTTGATACTATATTTTTTTCTCTCCATATTGATGAATGGAACTTGGGTGCGTGATTTGACAAATGAATTATATTATTTTCAAATATAATTTTAAAATATACGACTGTACAAATGTCAAATTTAAAATGTATGATCAGGGAAAGTTTAAATTACACAACTCTAATGGCTATTTAGAATGTCCCAGCCCAGCATTGAATCAATGTAGAGCCCAGAATAGCCCTCAGCCACCACACAGCAGCCAACTTGTGCTGAGTCTGTGAAGGAGGGGTACTTACAGAATGTGTGACTAACTTCTGGAACGATCCATTCATTATGTATGCAGGTCTGTCTTAAATAACATGAGGAAAAATCGTGCTTTAAATGAGAGTCATCAATAATGTTTCATTTTATTCCACCATTAAAGTGGCCTATGGAGGAGGAGAATTAACAGAGGGGGCCCAGCTAGCACATAACGTTTCACAATAACGAGCATTGTGTTCTTTTCTTTTGGCCTTATAGAGTTGTTTGAGAGCGGTCTTAGTGTGGTGGTAAATAGATGGCTTCGAATAATACAGATGAGAACTCTCTTGGTAGATAGTGTGGTCGACAGCTTATCATAAGGTACTCTACATCAGGCGAGCAATACCTCAAGACGTCTTTAATATTAGACATCGCACACCAGTTGTTATTGACAAAAAGACACACACCCCCACCTCGTCATACCGTCTCTGTTCTGCCGGTGCATGGAAAATCCCGCCAGCTCTATCTTGTCCATTTCCTCATTCAGTCACGCCTCAGTGAAACATAAGATGTTACAGTTTTCAATGTCCCGTTGGTAGGATAATCTTAATAATAGGTCATCAATTTTATTTTTTAACGATTGCACGTTAGCAAGGAGAACGGAAGTCATTGGTAGTTTACTCGCCCATCTCCGGCTTCTCAGGAGGATCCCAAGGGGACCTTTTCCGGGGTCTTTTCTTCACGCAAAAGGCGTGGATCTGGGCCTGTTCCAGTGAAAGCAGGATATCCTTCTCGTCAGACTCATTAGAGGAAAAAGTTTCTTCCAGTCTGTGATGAGTAATCGCTTGTCTGATGTCTAGAAGTTATTTTCGGTCATAAGAGACGGTAGCAGCAACATTATGTATACAATAAGTTTTTAAAAATGAGCCAATCAGTTGTGTTGTGACAAGGTAAGAAGGCAGAAGATAGCCCTATTTGGTAAAGATACCCCTATACCAAGTCCATAATATGGCAATAACAGCTCAAATAAGCAAACGACAGTCCATCATTACTTTAAGACACGAAGGTCAGTCAATCCGAAAAATTTCAAGAACTTTGAAAGTTTCTTCAAATGCACTTGCATTTGTACTAGTAACTAAAAGGTTGCATGGTCGACTCCCCGAGCTTATACGGTAAAAATCTGTCCTTCTGCCCCTGAACAAGGCAGTTAACCCAGTGTTCCTAGGCTGTCATTGAAAATAAGAATTCGTTTTTAACTGACTTGCCTGGTTAAATAAATATAAAATATCTCGTCAAATACCTTATTATTATCTATCCTGATGTCGAGTCACTTTACCCTGCCGTCATGTACATATCTACCTCAAATACCTTACTATTACCGATCCTGATGCCTAGTCACTTTATCCTGCCTTCATGTACATATCTACCTCAAATACCTTACTATTATCTATACTGATGCCTAGTCACTTTACCCTGCCGTCATGTACATATCTACCTCAAATACCTTACTATTATTTATCCTGATGCCTAGTCACTTTACCCTGCCTTCATGTACATATCTACCTCAAATACCTTACTATTATCTATACTGATGCCTAGTCACTTTACCCTGCCTTCATGTACATATCTACCTCAAATACCTTACTATTATCTATCCTGATGCCTAGTCACTTTACCCTGCCTTCATGTACATATCTACCTCAAATACCTTACTATTATCTATCCTGATGCTTAGTCACTTTACCCTGCCTTCATGTACATATCTACCTCAAATACGGTTTGATTACCTATCCTGATGCCTACTCACTTTACCCTGCCTTCATGTACATGTCTACCTCAAATACCTTACTATTATCTATCCTGATGCCTAGTCACTTTACCCTGCCTTTATGTACATACAGTGGGGCAAAAAAAGTATTTAGTCAGCCACCAATTGTGCAAGTTCTCCCACTTAAAAAGATGAGAGAGGCCTGTAATTTTCATCATAGGTACAGTTCAACTATGACAGACGAAATGAGAAAAATAAATCCAGAAAATCACATTGTAGGGTTTTTATGAATTTATTTGAAAATGATGGTGGAAAATAAGTATTTGGTCACCTACAAACAAGATTTCCGGCTCTCACAGACCTGTAACTTGTTCTTTAAGAGGCTCCTCTGACCTCTTTTTTTATTTTTTATTTTATTTAACCAGGCAAGTCAATTAAGAACAAATTCTTATTTTCAATGACGGCCTAGGAACAGTGGGTTAACTGCCTTGTTCAGGGGCAGAAGGACAGATTTGTACTTTGTCAGCTCGGGGGTTTGAACTCGCAACCTTCAGGGTTACTAGTCCAACGCTCTAAACAATAGGCTACCCAGCCGCTCCACTCGTTACCTGTATTAATGGCACCTGTTTGAACTTGTTATCAGTATAAAAGACACCTGTCCACAACCTCAAACAGTCACACTCCAAACTCCACTATGGCCAAGACCAAAGAGCTGTCAAAGGACACCAGAAACAAAATTGTAGACCTGCACCAGGCTGGGAAGACTGAATCTGCAATAGGTAAACAGCTTGGTTTGAAGTTATCAACTGTGGGAGCAATTATTAGGAAATGGAAGACATACAAGACCACTGATAATCTCCCTTGATCTGGGGCTCCACGCAAGATCTCACCCTGTGGGATTAAAATGATCACAAGAACGGTGAGCAAAAATCCCAGAACCACACGGGGGGACCTAGTGAATGACCTGCAGAGAGCTGGGACCAAAGTAACAAAGCCTACCATCAGCAAGGGCATTGAAGATGAATCGTGGCTGGGTCTTTCAGCATGAAAATGATCCCAAACACACCGCCCGGGCAACGAAGGAGTGGCTTCGTAAGAAGCATTTCAAGGTCCTGGAGTGGCCTAACCAGTCTCCAGATCTCAACCCCATAGAAAATCTTTGGAGGGAGTTGAAAGTCTGTGTTGCCCAGCAACAGCCCCAAAACATCACTGCTCTAGAGGAGATCTGCATGGAGGAATGGGCCAAAATACCAGCAACAGTGTGTGAAAACCTTGTGAAGACTTACATAAAACATTTGACCTCTGTCATTGCCAACAAAGGGTATATAACAGTATTGAGATAAACTTTTGTTATTGACCAAATACTTATTTTCCACCATAATTTGCAAATAAATTCATTAAATATCCTACAATGTGATTTTCTGGATTTATTTTTCTCATTTTGTCTGTCATAGTTGAAGTGTACCTACGATGAAAATTACAGGCCTCTCTCATCTTTCTAAGTGGGAGAATTTGCACAATTGGTGGCTGACTAAATACTCCCCCCCCCCACTGTATCTACCTCAAATACCTCAAACACCTGCACATTGATATGATTCTCCATGTATATAGCTCCATTCCATTTTCTCCTCTTGTGTAACTATATTTAAGCAAGAATTTCACAGTAAAGTCTACACCAGTTTATTCTGTGCACGTGAGAAATAAAATTGGATTTGATTTGATAATTTCTTTGAACACAGGGAGTTAGCAACACAAACTGTGTGACAGTGTATCACTGCAAACACTGCAAAACACTGCATACACTGCAAACACTGCATATGTGAGGCATACCATTGAAATTACACCATACCTGCCTTAGGTGGGATATAGTCAGTCAGAGGGGTGATAGAATGCCTATCACAACAATAAGAACAGGACAGGAGTGTTTGTCTGTCCCTCTGTTGTCCAGAACATGCAGCTTTTCAGCACCTTGTGACGCCGTCCAGCACCATATTTGAGCATAAACTAACATACCATTTTAAAACTTCAGAAGCTATTTTGAATACATTGTCTTGGTTCAAGAGTCATGAAATGTTCAGAGCACATTGAGGATAGTTACTGCTTTCAATACGTGACAAAATGAAAATTGGCAAAAATGCAGTTACAAGGTTTCCATCAGACAGGGATGTGACTGCATCAATGCACTTTAATACAGTACATGTTAGTATTTGCAAATACACTGTGTGCAGGATAATCGCTTCAACCATGTCCCTATCTTTACCCCTACTTATCTATCCAGTGTAGAGATAGTGTCAATAAGGGGAATGAGGCCATGAAGGTGAGGGTAGAGCTGAAAAATGGCCCAAGTGTGTGTGTGTGTGTGTGTGTGTGTGTGTGTGTGTGTGTGTGCGTGCGTGCGTGCGTGCGTGCGTGTGCGTGTGTGTGTGTGAAATATGATAGATACCCAATGGCACCTGGCGGGCAGACAGACAGAAAAACAGGTAGGTCACTTACAGGACTTTACTAGCAGTGGGAAAAATGAGCCCCTCGCTGCACCAACACTGGCATATGGCAAAAGATCATCAGACGGACAGATGGAGAGACAGATAGACGGTCGGACGAGCAGGCAGACAGGCAAGCAGGCAGGTAGGCGGGGGGACTGACGGACGCACAGACTAGCTGTAGCTGGAAGACAGGAAGACAGATAGAGATAGACAGTACTTTAAGAAGTATTCCTGGTATTAGCTGTAGTATCCTAAGTACTTGGTATAAGAAGTGCAAAAATATTAGTCTTAGCAATGCTACTTTACTATTGGAAGTATTACTGTAGTAATGCAAGATCCAGTGCTGTCTGTCTAGAATGTGAAAGCAACGCCTGATGGACCACATGAGGATTTCTTTCCATTTCAGGGAATTGGCCAAATGAATTGTAATCATGTTGTTGTTATTATATCACAGAACACAGTCCTGCCTATTGACCTCACAAACTGTAACCACCCTACAGTCTGTCCACACTACGCTATGTGCTAGGGAGATAGATTTACCACGGTTCATTCTGAATTAGGACAGCCTGGCCACGGATGGGATCCAAACCCCTCCTAACAGGATGGGATCTAAACCCCTCCTAACAGGATGGGATCTAAACCCCTCCTAACAGGATGGGATCTAAACCCCTCCTAACAGGATGGGATCTAAACCCCTCCTAACAGGATGGGATCTTAACCCCTCCAAACAGGATGGGATCTAAACCCCTCCTAACAGGATGGGATCTAAACCCCTCCTAACAGGATGGGATCTTAACCCCTCCAAACAGGATGGGATCTAAACCCCTCATAACAGGATGGGATCTAAACCCCTCCTAACAGGATGGGATCTAAACCCCTCCTAACAGGATGGGTGGGATCTTAACCCCTCCTAACAGGATGGGATCTAAACCCCTTCTAACAGGATGTGGCAACAGCATCAGCAGATGAGCATGATCAGCATTTACATCAGCAGATGTCACAAAGTGCTTATACAGAAACCCAGCCTAAAACCCCAAACAGCAAGCAATGCAGATGTATTTTTATTTTTTTATTTTACCTTTATTTTACTAGGCAAGTCAGTTAAGAACAAATTCTTATTTTCAAAGAGAGAAGGGAGTCAAAGCAGCAGGTCCCGGACAAGGTAGTACGTCCGGTGAACAGGTCATGGTTCCATAGGCAGAACTGGAGCAGCAGCACAACCAGGTGGACCGGGGACAGCAAGGAGTCATCAGGCCATGTAGTCCTAAGGCATGGTCCTAGGACTCAGGTCCTCTGGAAGGGGAGAGAGAGAGAGATAATTAGAGGGAGCATATTTACGTTCACACAGGACACCAGATAAGACAGGAGAATTACACCAAATATAACACATTGTCCCTAGCCCCTCTGCACATAGACTATTGCCACATAGATACTGGAGGCTGAGACATGGGGGGTCGGGGGACACTGTATGCCTTGTCCGACGATACCCCCGGACAGGGCCAACCAGGTATGATACAGTACATGTAAAAGGGAATAGAGGTAGCTAGTGCTACAGATTTAATATTGGGATTGCTCTGGTTAATTAAGGTGAGGCACCATGATATTTTTGCATCTACATATCAATTTAGAGATTTGTATGTTGGTCCATTATTACTACTATTTTCAAAAAGTGTACAAAAATTCACAAAAATGTATATGTTTTCCTGTGTTTGTCATACTTCCTTCATTAACATTTAAATTCATTTTAATCACTTAAAAATGGACATACATCAATTATTTTAAAGCTCACTTCATTAAATTACACATGTGTTTCAGACATAAGGAAGTGGATGGCTGCAAACTTTCTACTATTAAACTCGGACAAAACATAGATGCTTGTTCTAGGTCCCAAGAAACAAAGAGATCTTCCGTTGAATCTGACAATTAATCTTAATGGTTGTACAGTCGTCTCAAATAAAACTGTGAAGGACCTCGGCGTTACTCTGGACCCTGATCTCTCTTTTGAAGAACATATCAAGACCATTTCGAGGACAGCTTTTTTTCCATCTACGTAATATTGCAAAAATCAGAAACTTTCTGTCCAAAAATGATGCAGAAAAATTAATCCATGCTTTTGTCACTTCTAGGTTAGACTACTGCAATGCTCTACTTTCCGGCTACCCGGATAAAGCACTAAATAAACTTCAGTTAGTGCTAAATACGGCTGCTAGAATCCTGACTAGAAGCAAATAATTTGATCATATTACTCCAGTGCTAGCCTCTCTACACTGGCTTCCTGTCAAAGCAAGGGCTGATTTCAAGGTTTTACTGCTAACCTGCAAAGCATTACATGGGCTTGCTCCTACCTATCTCTCTGATTTGGTCCTGCCGTACATACCTACACGTACGCTACGGTCACAAGACGCAGGCCTCCTAATTGTCCCTAGAATTTCTAAGCAAACAGCTGGAGGCAGGGCTTTCTCCTATAGAGCTCCATTTTTATGGAACGGTCTGCCTACCCACGTCAGAGACGCAAACTCGGTCTCAACCTTTAAGTCTTTACTGAAGACTCATCTCTTCAGTGGGTCATATGATTGAGTGTAGTCTGGCCCAGGAGTGGGAAGGTGAACGGAAAGGCTCTGGAGCAACGAACTGCCCTTGCTGTCTCTGCCTGGCCAGTTCCCCTCTTTCCACTGGGATTCTCTGCCTCTAACCCTATTACAGGGGCTGAGTCACTGGCTTACTGGGGCTCTCTCATGCCGTCCCTGCAGGGGGTGCGTCACCTGAGTGGGTTGATTCACTGTTGTGGTCATCCTGTCTGGGTTGGCGCCCCCCCCCTTGGGTTGTGCCGTGGCGGAGATCTTTGTGGGCTATACTCAGCCTTGTCTCAGGATGGTAAGTTGGTGGTTGAAGATATCCCTCTAGTGGTGTGGGGGCTGTGCTTTGGCAAAGTGGGTGGGGTTATATCCTTCCTGTTTGGCCCTGTCCGGGGTGTCCTCGGATGGGGCCACAGTGTCTCCTGACCCCTCCTGTCTCAGCCTCCAGTATTTATGCTGCAGTAGTTTGTGTCGGGGGCTAGGGTCAGTTTGTTATATCTGGAGTACTTCTCCTGTCCTATTCGGTGTCCTGTGTGAATCTAAGTGTGCGTTCTCTAATTCTCTCCTTCTTTCTTTCTCTCTCTCGGAGGACCTGAGCCCTAGGACCATGCCCCAGGACTACCTGACATGATGGCTCCTTGCTGTCCCCAGTCCACCTGGCCATGCTGCTGCTCCAGTTTCAACTGACCTGAACCCTAGGACCATGCCCCAGGACTACCTGACATGATGGCTCTTTGCTGTCCCCAGTCCACCTGGCCATGCTGCTGCTCCAGTTTCAACTGTTCTGCCTTACTATTATTTGACCATGCTGGTCATTTATGAACATTTGAACATCTTGGCCATGTTCTGTTATAATCTCCACCCGGCACAGCCAGAAGAGGACTGGCCACCCCACATAGCCTGGTTCCTCTCTAGGTTTCTTCCTAGGTTTTGGCCTTTCTAGGGAGTTTTTCCTAGCCACCGTGCTTCTACACCTGCATTGCTTGCTGTTTGGGGTTTTAGGCTGGGTTTCTTTACAGCACTTTGAGATATCAGCTGATGTACGAAGGGCTATATAAATAAAATTTGATTGATTGATTGATTGATAATTTAAAAGCCAATTTCATTGAGAGTTGCAAACTGGAATATATGTAGTAGTTTACTTTGAAGAGATGGTGCTTGTGTCTTAACAGATGATTGGTGCTTGGTAGTCTAAATTCAGAATACTTGTCTTTGCCATTTCCTGAAAGTCAGACTCTTCCCACGAGCCAAATCATTTTTCTCTACATTAGAAGCACCTACATTCTCCACATGTTGTGTGGTTATCCTTAGATACAGTATATTCTCCAGACTTGCCCAGTTAGAATTGTTGACATGTTTTTATTCTATGAAAGGTGTGCCAAAAAGGCATTTTTAGTACATCTTTAGTATTTTACCGATATAAAGATTAAAAACGTATTCATCAACAATCTTATCTGGACAAGTCCGGTTCTGGAGTGTCTTAAAAAAACGAATGTCCACACTCCCACGAAAATCGAATCACAATTTTTTTTAGTGTCCCAATCAAAATCCGTCTGTTTAAGCTAGTGATATCAGTTTTTTTTTGCATGGGCTTTTTTCTCAGTAATATCACATCCACCAATGGAACCACAGTGGTGTTAGTCAGACCATGAGACATCCGACAATCGGTCTTCTCACAAAAACATCTGTAGCGTCCAAACGGTTTTGCCTATGACTCCCAGGAGTATCATGGGACTCGTCTGAAGTCGGTACTGCCGATCTGCCAACTTCTGTCTGTAGTGTTCGAACAGTGCTCTAGATAGTCCACAAGCCCCACAAGACTTGTCTGAAGGTAGCCTGGTACCTGTTTAAAAAATGTATGGAAGTATATATGGAAGTAGTTTACTGCCCAAAAATATAATAATCTCCTGACAGAGCTTGCGAGAATCTGCAGAAAATAATGGGAGATATATACCCAATATACAGGTGTGCCAAGATTGTACGGTCATATCCAAGAAGACTCAAGGCTGTAATTGCTGCCAAATATGCTTCAACAAAGTACTGAGTAAAGGGTCTGAATACTTATGTATTTGTAATATTTCAGTTTTTTTGTTTATTACATTTGCAAAAAGTTCTACAAACCTATTGTTGCTTCGTCATTACGGGGTATTGTGTCTAGATTGATGAGGAAAAATCTATTTAATCATTTTTTGTAACCTATCTATGCACCATTGGCTGTTTCAGATGAGGGAGGACAAGTTTCTTTCCATCCATGAGCATGGTCTTATTTTTATAACAGCATATTGGATGACTGTCATTCATATTCCATTCACCCAGTTCATATTCCATTCACCCAGTTAAATGTAACAGCGATAGGTTTAGGCTACTACATGATAATAACATTTTCCCTATACCCATCATGAGGTTACTACAAACTAGCCTAGGAATAAAAGTTTACAACGTAGGTGCACACATGTCGAGAAACAAATTTGATGAGGCAGACAGTGACACATGGACAGACAGTGACATTCAGTACCGCCTTGCACACTCTTGCCTGCATCTAGCTGATCTAGTGTGTAATCATTCGTCCAACAGTTGGAAACGAGAGTTTCTATTGGACAAATTGAAGTATGTTTATCCACATTTTGTTCCGTTTGCTTCTGTTTAAGAAACGTTTTTCAACAGGATAGGCGGAATGAATACACCCCTGATCACGCGTAAACACGGTTCAAAGTTTCATAGCAGCCACGTTGTGTTCCTCCTGGCATCTACGTTATGAGCGCTTCTCCTTTCACCTCTTCCCTTCATTTGTGGACTTCAATGTACAACACATGAGCTGTATGTGCCCAGACGAAAAAACTTTTCCATGCCAAACCGCTACACACAGCCTACATCGTTGTCATCATATTAGCTAAAGTAACATCATAGTCAGCATAGCTAATAGAACTAACTCGTTAGTAAACCCACTAAAATCATGCAATAACGTGTACAGTCAGTAAGCAGTTACACCGGCGGGCCCCGATGGCAATACATTTGTCAAATCAAAAGCTTACCTTGACTTGGAAAAGTTTCTCTGATAGGTTGGAGGACGTATTCTGGAAGTTGTCATAATTACTGTGTAAGTCTATGGAAGGGGGTGAGTATCATGAGCCTCTTAGGTTTTGTATTGAAGTCAATGTACCCAGAGGAGGATGGAAGCTAGCTGTCCTCCAGCTATACCATGGTGCTACCTTACAGAGTGCTGTTGAGGCTACTGCAGACCTTCTTTGCAAAATAGTGCAATTATTTGGTGTTCTTGTGATAATATTTACTATAGTTTTATCTAAAAAGGATAACTTTAAATGTTTTAAAATATAAATTTCTATGAAATTCACTGAGGATGGTCCTCCTCTTCCTCCTCTGAGGAGCCTCCACTGCTATGCATGCTAAAGAGTGAGTGTTCACACACGATTAAACATGACAGAGAAACTGGACACATGCTCTCCAAACAATGTTTCCAATTGGAGAATAACGAATGGTATGAATGTATATAATATTTAATGAATTGTCAACATTTCCGTAACCAAACATTCAAAACTAATGGGGAGTTGCATCAAGTTTTGCTTAATGTGTATTGATGAGTGTATATTTGTGTTGGGATTAACAGTAAATTCACCAATTAATCAATATTTCACGGGGCATTGATAAACATTGACAAACAACTGACACAATGAAACAAATAGTTTGCACAAATTGGCTGGAGTCAGTGGTAATAGTAGAGAGAGGCGTTCCTATAGCATGTCTTCACCACACACCCCTCCCCTTGATCAAGTCTCTACATTTTAAATTATGCTTGAGACACATTTCCTCACACATACACAGTAACCTCAAACATTGTCAGGAAGTAGCAGTGGTCATTTTCCCTTCAACTGAAATCGTTACGTTTCAGTATTTCTAACCACCACCTTTAAACGCACACACTACCCAAACTAAAGGACATGTGACAGCAAGGCAGAATGTCACATTCCAAATCAGCACTGATACATACTGGCATGATACACATTGACCAACATAGTATGTCCATTGGGTGAATGTAGATTGGCGGCGGAGAAAAAAAACCCCATCATAGTAGTTCAGGTTCAGAGTTTTCACCACCACCACAATAAACAGCATACAGACCTTCATAAATAGATGCCTCTGAAACATACAACAGATCAGATAGACAGACACGATCCACAAAAACAACCTTTGGAAAAGTACAACTCAAGGCACCAATAGCTACACAACTGGGCCGGAGAAAGTGTAAATGGACCGGGATCACGCTAAGGAAGCCTCAAAACACCGGAACCAGGCACTTGAGGGGAACTCACAGGTCACAAGGAAAGTTAACCACCCAAAGAAGACATGGAGAAGGACAAATGATGAGGTGATGAAGAAGTCAGGAACCACCTGGAAGGAGATCTAGAAAACGGCCCAGAGTTCACTGGAGATGCACCATTGAGGCCCTTTGCTCCACTAGGAGCTGAAGGGAATAAGTCAAGTCCATAGAAATAGAATGAATTGAACTCCATTCAAGTCAATGATGGCATAATGGCTGAAGGGAATAAGTCAAGTCCATAGAAATAGAATGAATTGAATGGGGGTCTCCATTCAAGTCAATGATGGCATAATGGCTGAAGGGAATCAGTCAAGTCCATAGAAATAGAATGAATTGAATGGGGGTCTCCATTCAAGTCAATGATGGCATAATGGCTGAAGGGAATCAGTCAAGTCCATAGAAATAGAATGAATTGAATGGGGGTCTCCATTCAAGTCAATGATGGCATAATGGCTGAAGGGAATAAGTCAAGTAGTTACTTTTACATACTGTACATATTGTGGTTGAAGCAAAACAAGGAGCATCTCCCTCCAAAACAAAAACAAAATGGTCACATCATACTTAAAGTAGGTAGGTAGTGGTTAGGAGGTAGTTACTGGGTTGAGGTGAGGTGTTAGGGGTTAGTTACTGGGATGAGGTGAGGTGTTAGGGGTTAGTTACTGGGTTGAGGTGAGGTGTTAGGGGTTAGTTACTGGGTTGAGGTGAGCT